>NW_015555726.1:1471557-1473272 GCF_001515605.1 Sinocyclocheilus anshuiensis
ATGCGCGAGGTGTGTACGCGCTCTGGCGTAGTTTACGTTAATG
Source organism: Sinocyclocheilus anshuiensis (assembly GCF_001515605.1). Lineage (NCBI taxonomy): Eukaryota > Metazoa > Chordata > Actinopteri > Cypriniformes > Cyprinidae > Sinocyclocheilus > Sinocyclocheilus anshuiensis. The sequence goes on from NW_015555726.1 coordinate 1,471,601, forward strand.
GGTGTGTTGATATCCAGCCGAAGAGCAATCAACTATAACTTCAGGCGATCAGGCTCAGAAGTTGGGAATACATGGAAAGTCACCACTCCCGAATGAGTTTGCGCGAGAGAAAGTAATCTTTTAGTTTTAAGTCGGTTTGAACAATCCGGATAAGTGCAAATAAGTACCATTTTGATTAGCCGTCATACCTACAATGACTGTGCACTGTGTAAACAATGAGTGATGTATACGCGCGAGAGATCACTTCTGGCCCTTGCGTAAACTACGCCAGAGCGCGTACACACCTCAAGCACCGGATGCCGTGCGCGCGCCCAAAGACAGTTGGACATAGTGGTGTATCAGAGGTAAAAAAATGATATAAATACTGTTCGGTTTCTCGCACAAACTGATCGTTTGTTGATGGTTCAAGTTCAGGAAGCAAAACTTGGTGCATTTCTTCAATAATTTCCCAGAAGAGTAGGCCTATAAGGCATAAGTTAGCACTTTCTCTGCATTGCTCATATTTGTGAAAACCATTCCAACGCCTGGCCTGGAACTACTCCAAACTTTTCAGATGGCACATATTACTTTGATTTGTCAAACATGCTTATCTGAGCGAGCTAAATAAATCAGAAAATCATCAAAATCATTGATTAAATCAGTCGAACACAAAAACATGGTTGACAGGCAGTAAATAAAAACAATGTTTTAACAGATGTTCTAGCAGTGTCATTTTTTTGAAGTGTGAAATGGACATTTTTTCCTGTCTGCTACCTTTGACGTCCCATCTCAGGATAATCGCTAGTGAAGGGATTGAGGCTGAACGTGATCTTGTGGTGCCATCAGCCAATCAGTGTTGTCATTACGTCATTTTCCATCTCAAGAGCAATGAGTCACATGATATTTATGGCTCAGGTGATTGGCTTAAAAATGCTGACAGCAAGGCAGTTTTCATATTTTCAGGAAATCATGAGCCAACCAAGCAACTTGGGAATGCTAACTGTTAGCTTTAACCATTATATACCTCATTGAAAATACCAATGACAATGACTAGGAGAAACAAAGACTTCTGGTGGTGAAAAGTGTGAAACACACTAAATGTAAAGTGTGTGTTTCTGAGTATATTCAGAAAGGGCATATACATATATATATATACATATATATATATACATATATATATTTTCACAAATATCTGAAAATTCCAACCAGGTCCTCTGAGGTTCACTTTGACACACTACAACACGAATATTAACAAGTATAGGCTGAAGCATATTAATGATACCATGGCAATAATAAATAAATAAACAAACATGCCACTGTTCCTGGAATATATAACAACTCGTATCCAGTGAATAGCAAGTAGGATTACATGTGAGAATAGCAATAAATTGAGAGCAGTAATGGGACATCTAGTGTCTCTAAAGAGCTCAGGAGAAAACAACATTACTCTTAGCTCATTTCCATCAAACTCCTGTTTGGCTCAATCAGTACGCACACTGAAGCGCAATCCAATGTAATAGTGTAAAAACCAGCACTGAGCTCTGTAATTTGATTTTTTTAGCATGTAATGGATAGAGCGCATGGGGCACAACACAACTAGCGCTGAATTAACTCTCACAGGCCGCAGCTAGCGAACTCTACACAATGCTAATTATGCTAATGCTAATCCCCTCATCGCCCTCTTTGCCTCATT
>NW_015555726.1:1473955-1475570 GCF_001515605.1 Sinocyclocheilus anshuiensis
GGCTCCTTCGCATTCAGTGTATATGAAAGAATAAAAATGACTGCATTTACTACTTTCTTTTGGAGTCATACATTAAATTATTCATGATATACTGTATGTAAAAAAAAAAAAAAGTATTCAATAATTATTGACCATTATTACTAAATGTACTTTTTCAATCAGTCAGCTGTCTCTTCAATTATGCTGCTAGTAAAATTTGGTGTAGGATTTCATTTTGTTTTTTTTATTGCAAGACAATTTCCCAAATAATTACAAAGACATGGAAAAGTATTGAATTAAACGTAAAATTCAGAATTAGAAAGACAGGAATAGTATTTTTGGGTCACACTTTAGTTTGGGGACCAGTTCTCACTATTAACTAACTATTAACTAACTTTTGCCTCAACTAACTTCTAATTTGCTGCTTTTTAAACATTAGTAAGGTAGTTGTTAAAGTTAGGTATAAGGGATCTTAAATATGATCATGTGGAATAAGGCATTAATATATGCATTTTAAGTACTAATAAGCAGCCAAAATGCTAGTAATATGCATGCTAATAAACAACTAGTTAATAGTGAGAATTTGTCTAAACTAAACTGTTACCTAGGTAATAGATCAGGGGTGGTCGAACTCCGGTCCTGGAGAGCTGCAGCCCTGCAGAGTTCAGCTCCAACCCTAATTAAAACTCACCTGCCTCTAGCTTTCTAGTAACCCTTCAGACCTTGATTAGCTTGTTCAGGTGTGTTTGATTAGGGTTGAAGCAAAACTCTGCAGGGCTGCAGCTCTCCAGGACTGATGTTCGCCACCCCCGTAATAGACATTAAGTGTGATTTGAGTCAAACAAGCTTCCAGTGGAACTGTTTGGCATGAAGGTAAACACCTGATTAGCTCAAGTTCATGAAAAATCCTGAACTAAAGATGACTTCTAACTTGACTTCGAACTCTCATGATGTTAGGATGAGAATCCACTGTATCAGTCCCATTCTGTATATACTCTGAAAAGTGTGTGCTTTGCAAGAACTTTCCCACAGACAATTAATTGAAGATCACAAATTAAATAGGTTAAATAAATGAAAAGTCCAGTGTGGAGTCCATGACCATCAACAGCACATCAACTAAATCAATGTTAAGACCTGAGGGATCCTTTCTACTTGGACTAGAAAGGAATCACCTAGAAACATTCCATTAACAAATTAAAACAACTCGCTTAGCGACACTCAGAATGCCTTAGCAACTGCCTAGGCCTTTAATACAGTCGTGGTCAGAATTATTGGCACCCTTGGTAAATATGATCAAAGAAGGCTGTGAAAATAAATCTGCAGTTAATCATTTTGATCTTTTATTTAAAAAAATTCACAAATATCTAACCTTTCATTGAACTAAAACAATTGAAAACGGGGGAAAATCTCATTATGAAATAAATGTTTTTCTCAAATACACGTTGGACACAATTATTGGCACCCCTGGAAATTATTATTTCCAATCAACAGAAAGTGTTACAAATCTGCCTGGAAGAGGACATGTGTCTATATCGTCTTAATGAACAGTGAGGTGGAGGGTTTGAGTGGCTAAAGACTCTCCAAGGACCACAGCTGGAGAATTGCAGAAAATAGTTGAGTCTCAGAGTCAGAAAAC
>NW_015555726.1:1476005-1477060 GCF_001515605.1 Sinocyclocheilus anshuiensis
GCTTTTTAGCAACAAACACTCAAGATGGGTTTGGTGCACACAGGGATAAAAAGTACTCCATGTGTACAATGAAATATACTGCTGTATTTTTAATGTTGTGGGCCTATATTTCTGCTGGAGGTCCTGGACATCTTGTTTAGATACATGGCATCTTTGATTCTATCAAATACCAACAGATAAAAAATCTAAACGTGACTGACTCTGTTAGAAATCTTATAATGGGCCATGTTTGGATCTTCCAACCGTACAATAATCCAAAAACAAACCTTAAAAACAACACAAAAATGGGTCACTGGGCACAAAACCAAGCTTCTGCTGTGGCCATTCCAGTTCCCTGACCTGAACCCTGAACATGAGTGTGGTGAACTGAAGAGGAGAAGCACCATCATGGAGCTGGGAATCTGAAGGGTCTGGAGAGATTCTGGATGAAGGAATTGTCTCTGATCTCTTGTCAGGTGCTCTCTAACCTCATCAGGCATTATAGGAGAAAACTTTGAGGTTTCAAAAAGTATTGAATAAAAGGGTGCCGTTAATTGTGTCCAATGTATATTAGAGAAAAACATTTATGTCATAATGATATTTCCCCCCATTTTAAATTCTTATTCTCCAATGAAAGGTTAGATTCATGTGAATTTTTTAAATAAAAGATCAAAATGATTAATGCAGATTTATTTCCACAGCCTTCTTTGATCATATTTACCAAGGGTGCCAATAATTCTGACCACGACTGTATATTCTGATCCCGTTCTATTCTCTTTCTCTTTCGCTCAATGACACTGTGGAACACAAAGGCAAAACCCACAAATAATGATCAAAAATATTCTAGTGTCCTTGACTCTTCAGGGTGGCCTTACTTGGTAACTTTGGTAATGGCCACTTGAACAGTATGTGAACTTTTGTACAAGAAAGTAGAACAAGAGCAATTTGAAAATGAACATTTAGGTCTTTGAAAAGTAGCGATTACTTAAAAAAATAAAAATAGGGCAAATACAGATATTTTAAATGGTTATAATGATTGCTATACCATTGGACAATAAAATAAATATAATAGGATT
>NW_015555726.1:1477700-1479067 GCF_001515605.1 Sinocyclocheilus anshuiensis
AACCATGGTCACATAAGTAACCTGAGATGATTTCCTGAGAGCAATTATAGTTGACACTTTTTGTCTTCTTTTGACTCTTGCATTCTTCTCAATTCTCTCTTTCTCATAACTATAACAACTTTTATTTTGTTTTATTTTTCTCCACAAATTTTTGATAATTACAGAAGCAAAAATTAAAATAAGCAGTTATGTATCATTAAAGACAATATTAGATATGTGTAATTATACTATAGAGTATGTAAAAAAAATAAATAAATAAAAATAATTACTATATAAGTAAAACGTTAAAATGTTTTTTTTATTTTTATTTATTTTTTTTTAAATGTCTAGGTTTATTTTGCAATAAAGGCTTATTATAAATTATAAAAAAAATAAAATAAAAAAAAAACAACAATAGCAGAAAGACCTGTACACCATCAAGGCAAACGGCCAGTTCTCTGTATTTTCGGCTTGTCAGTGTCACCAGTTCACTGGTCTCACTCGTTTCTGAGTTTTTTCCCCTCCTTCACCTCTTGTTCTTACACAAAAAGGTGTAAGACCCGTCAGAATGTACTTCCTTCTATGTTTGTCATCTTCTTCCTCCTCAAGTCCCTATTTGTCCAGTTACTGAACCACACTTGAATGTTAATGACACTTGCTTTTATTAATTTGGAGCTTTGCTTTTGACAGCATTATGAATAGGCGGCTCAAATTAAAACCAGAGAGATTCTTCCACATCTCCGAGGTCATCTAATGTAATATCATTCATTACTATCATCAATACACACACAAACACACACTCTCTCACGCTTGTCCCTCACGACTTTGTATTTCTATTCTTCGCCATGGCATAGATCAATACTGCAATTTACAAGGTTGTCAAAACATTCAAATATAAATGGCCAAGGAGCCAGAAAAGGAAGAGTGCCGGGGGCCAATGGAGAGTCAGGCATCTCTGTAATATCCCATCCACCCTCTTCAATTTTTAGCCCCTGCTACTTTTAACAAGTCATTTCCCTTCTCCCAACATTAGTTTTCATTATGCCTCACAGCCATGACAGAAAATCAAACAGCAGCCATGGCCACCGCTTCCCCTGGGAGAGATTACATTCTGATGGGTCACTCTCAAGTATTTTTGGATGAAGGTGAGAATAATACAATAATCAAGGCATTAGGAGTGCATCCTTTCCAGCTGGTCTAAGGGTAGAGAACGACTTGTCGATGCACACCACCTGTTTTCCATGAGCCGCGCTCTACCCCAGGTGATAAATTCCTGCATTCTCTCATTCATGTTTTTAAAAGCCCATTATGGCTTTACTGGTTGCTGTGCAATGTGACTTCATCCTGAAATATGTGCGTGTGTGTGTGTGTGTGTGTGTATATATATA
>NW_015555726.1:1479158-1481641 GCF_001515605.1 Sinocyclocheilus anshuiensis
TATATATATATATATTGTATATATATATATATATATATATATATATAGAGAGAGAGAGAGAGAGAGATTTACAATTATATGCATCATGCTCACTCTCTCTCCATTTTTATCACTTTGCACATCTTATCAGTTGTATAACATTTGCCTTTTTATCTGCCTTTTCAGTAATGCATTTTCATCAGATTCTTAGTGGACTAATATCCAAGAATAATATCTGGATCTAATTTCAACTACATTATTCAGCTAGCGTTTAACAGATATTAAGAGCTTATGAAAATTAAACTGATCCTATTTATGCTGATCACCAAAAGCCAATTAATGAAAAGAAGACAATAACAGCGGAGCAGCTTTTTGACTGAATGGGTCGGCGCACACCCAATGTCACAGTAAAACATTCAGGGTCAAATTTAAAGGGGTCATATGATGCTGCTAAAAAGAACATTATTTTGTGTATTTGGTGTAATGAAAAGTTTTTATGCTGTTTAAGGTTCAAAAAACACATTATTTTCCACATACTGTACATTATTGTTTCTCCTCTATGCCCCGCCTTTCTGAAACGTGTCGATTTGTACAAAGCTCATCGGTCTGAAAAGCGAGGTGTGCTCTGATTGGCCAGCTATCCAGTGCGTTGTGATTGGCCGAATACCTCAAGCGTGTGACAGAAATGTTACGCCCCTTACCATATTGCGATGCCCTGTCCGGCCGGAGCTACGAGACAAAAACATTAAAACCCATTATAAACGAGGCATTTGTTGCATCCAGTGGGGACATAATTACGGATTCTAATGACTTATACTGTCTTTTTTATGCACCAAGAGCTTGTAACACTCCAAAGAAAAAGAAAAATTTAAATCGCATCATATGACCCCTTTAAACAAATTGATGTTTGTTTTTCCGCCATTGATTTCTATGACGGCATGTTTGAGAATATCTTTGCACTACAGAAAAGGAACTTTGAACATTTCCACCATTTTTGGCCAGAAGTAAAGATTAAGCACACACATTGACCTTCTGTGACAACTTGCCCCAACAGCAGGATATGTTGTCAAAATGGGAACCAGCCATTTATCAGACTCATAGGGATGGGCAGTATTTCAAATACATGTATTTGAAATACAAAATACTATTTTGTATTTTAAATACGTTTTTGCATTTTAAATACATTTAATCTTAGTATTTTTGTATTTTCAAAATACAAAAATACTAAGATTAAATGTATTTAAATACAAAATACATTTGACTTTTTCCAAACTTATTTAAATACAAAATAGTATTTCAAATACATGCATTTGAAATACTGCCCATCCCTGCAGGAAATCAGCAGTCTAATAAGGAAATTGATTGGCAAAGTACCTTATGTATTTTGAAAATACAAAAATACTAAGAAAGTAAAATTAACATTTTAAATTTATTTGAATGCAAAAAGGTATTTAAAAACAAAATAGTATTTTGTATTTCAAATACATGTATTTGAAATACTGCCCATCCCTATTAGCAAAACAACTATGCAGCAAAGACGTGACAGCTCACATAAACTATTCTTTCAGCCAACATAAATTGTAATTAATTAATTATATAAAATTGCAACATTTAAAACATGTGAATCTTTCAATATAAAGACAAACAAAATCTGACATCTGTGAAAAATTGCATTCAAATCTACCTTCAAATCTAAATCTACTCTAAATCCAGAGACAGCTTTAATTAAAGTTAATTTAAAGATTGTTCTTAAAGTTTTCAAACTGGTCAATAAATACATGACCTCCACCTCTAAACACACAAAAAACAGAAGTCAATCAATCAATCAAGATAAATTATTTTTTTATCTATTATTTTCCAACATATTATTACACTTCTCAATAATAAAAGGGATGGTATGATATGTATTTTTAAGAATTGTAATACTATTTTGGATAATAATAGAACAATACTGTGTGACCTTATTAAAAGTAAATTATATAATTATTAATAATAATAATATTATTATTAGTAGTAGTAGTAGTAGTAGTAGTAGTATATTGATCAACACTGAAAAATAATTGGCGTAGAAACCATTTTTACTCATACATTGTTAGCAAATTTACAGTAATAAATAATTACAAAGAAACTGCAAGTAACACATTGAACAAGTAGAAAAACTGAAATAGTATTTTGGGCCCCACTTTATATTAAGTGGCCTTAACTACTATGTACTTACATCAAAAATTAAGTACAATGTACTTATTGTGTTCATATTGAATTGCAAAACACTTTTGCTGCTATTGAGGTGGGATACGGGTAAGGTTAGGGACAGGTTTGTTGGTATGGGTAGGTTTAAGGGTGGGTTAAGGTGTAAGGGATGGGTCAACTGGGTAATTTATAAATGTAATTACAGAAATGAATTACAGATGTAACTACATGCAGGCATTTTTAAAATATAAGTACAATGTAAAAACATGTATGTACACAATAAGTGCATTGTACCAAATTATTAATTTAAATGT
>NW_015555726.1:1481745-1489038 GCF_001515605.1 Sinocyclocheilus anshuiensis
TGGGTAGGTTTAAGGGTGGGTTAAGGTGTAAGGGATGGGTCAACTGGGTAATTTATAAATGTAATTACAGAAATTAATTACAGATGTAACTACATGCAGGCATTTTTAAAATATAAGTACAATGTAAAAACATGTATGTACACAATAAGTGCATTGTACCAAATTATAAATTTAAAAGTACATAGTTGTTAAGGCCACTTAATATAAAGTGGGTCCGTATTTTGTTTAAATCATACTCCAATAATCTTTGTTTTATTTACTAATTGGAAAAAATAGCGTTTGCAGTGTATTGGTTCAGGTTCTTTCAAAGATATTTGCTTCTATTAGGTTGTAATAAACAAACAAAGATAGATAGATAGATAGATAGATATTGCTTTTATCAGACCAAATTGCAGGTGATTATGTAGGACTTATTTTGTCAAGAATCAATGAGATAATTATTACTCAGCACACACTGATGAAGTCAAGTAGATGAGTTTGCAGAGTACCTGTTTAGGTCTGGCATGAGTCCCGTGCCTTCTTATGTAAAAAGAGGTCACACAGCTTGGGTAGAGCTGAAGTCCGGCCAAATCAATAGTCCAACCAAACCACACTGATCCTCCCAGGCTTTGACATGGGGCAAGCAGGCTAAAATAGGAAAAGAGAAAACGAGCACTTTGTAGTTATCTTGTCTATAGGGGTGCGCTGTCCCATGTATTATGAATGGGATGAGTTCTCAGATAAACACATAAATAAGTAAAGTACATCCTCATTACTGGAACAGACAGAATGTTGGAAAGTAGCAAATGAAGGTGAACGGTGGGATTCTGAACGCCCTCCACTAGAGGTGTAATGGTGAAGGGAGGAAGTCGAAGATGGGGGAGATCCAACTGGCCTCTCAGCAGGAGTTCACAGGCTCAGAGGTTACGTAAAGTCTGCCTCTGTAATGAACCTTCTCCTGTCCATATGCTCTGAGAAACAGAGACACAGAAGGATGACTCCAAGAGTGAAAATACTCCGAGAAAGCTGCTGTGTGTAATTTTGTTGTTGTTAAACCATCTCCCCCCATTCTAAAGTGGACAGAGACCACTATAAGCAAACCATTAGGAGGTTAAATGACCAGAGAAGTAAACACTGCACTGTGGCATTTTCAGTATTGCTATGTTTGAGCAATCCAGCTATAGCGATGCTTGGATTTGTAACTCTTTCTGAAGCAAGGAGGTCTATAATTCCTAAAGAAAGTTAGCATTCAGAATTATCTCAATTGCAATTTCACCCAATTTGAAGAAATAGTTCACTCAAAAATGTATAATTTACTCACCCTCAAGTTGTTCCAAAGCAGTATGACTTTCTTCTGAGAAACACAAAAGAAAATAATTTAATGAATAGTGGGTGAATTCAATGAAATGTCAGAACATTGTAACTTACTCTACATGTTCTAAAGCAAATTTAGAATGTACTTTAAAACTATGTTTTATTGAAGCCAATAAAAAAATAAAAATAAAAAAATAAACAGACACACACACACACACACACACACACACACACACACACACACACACACACATACTGTATATACACTTACAAAGTGGTAATTGCAACTTTTTATCTCACAATTCTGACTTGTTTCCTGCCTCACGGTTCTGGAAATTGTGAATTGCAAAATATAAACTCAAAATTGTGAGAAAAAAAAGAAAAAGAAAAAAGTGAGATAAAAAAAAAATCTCAATTACCCTTATTTTTCATCTTGTGACAGAAACAAGATTCCATAATTTTCACTCAGAAATTGCTAGTAAATGTCACAAACAGTTACAAAGAAACGGCAAATAACTCATTGAATTAAATGTAACATTTTTAAATAGACTGAAAAAAAAAATCCTTCTAAAATATATCATAATAATCATTATATTTACAACTTCAATATTGTTTTACAGTGTGGTTTTAGTGGAAAAAAAACAATGTGATATTTAAACAATATTACTTAAAAATCACATTCAAACTCATTTTGATTTTGAGCAAGTCATAGAGGTTTGGAACAAATGATTTAAATCTTCATTTTTGGGTGAACTATCCCTTTAAAACCCTCCAAAAACATAAACTATAACACAAACTTACTTTTGCAATTCTGTCTGTTGCCACAACTGGAACAGAAATGATGCACTGCATCTTTTAAAATTTGTTTTGGTCCTATTTTTACACCAGAAGCCAAATGAGAATGAAACAGTTACATCAGTTTGTCAAGCTTCAAAATGTACATCTTTGTACCTTATTTGTCCCTAAAGGGTACATATTAGTATCTTTTGAAAGTAGTGAATCGCTGACGAGCTGCTGTAGGCTACCCCTAAAGGTAATTTTTTTCCTGAGTGTATATTATAAGGAATTCAATATCTTTCAAGCACATTTTTCAACAGATTAACAAAAAAAAGCTTTTGTGAGCCTTTTAATAACAGTGATATGTAAGATGTCACTGGAGATGGCTTCATTTCTGTAAAGGTTCTCGAGTCACCTCAATGGAGAAGTGCGTTGAAAAGCTCTTTGAATGTGCGTTTTTGTGTGTGTGCGTGCATGTCGTACAGTGAGCGCGAGTGTTTTAGATGCATAGAGAAAACATTTGTCAGGTAACAAACTGATGTGAAATGAAACAGGGACATGTTCGTGCGCAGCGCAGTGGTACTGTTCAGGAACATTTACGACAATGTCAGACAAGATTGTGGCTTTATAAATGTTTCAATTATGATCTTGGGCTGGTATTAGGGAATTGGAAAACTATGGAGTTTTGCCAAAGTACAATTTGTGTGATACCTACATTTACTGGTTTACTTTAATAAAAAAATCTATCTATCTATCTATCTATCTATTATTGCACAAGAATACAATATGTACGATGTTTATACAAAATGCAATAAGATACAATGTGTACTGAACATATGCTGTAAATATGGAAATACATACATTTTATTAATTGTTTATATTTACATACATTATTGCACATGAATAATGTGCAATAATGGATGTTGTTATGATAGATATTAGAGTATATATATATATATATATATAAGAATATTTTATGAGATGTTGTCTTTTAGAATAGATAGAATAACAACACATATACCTATAACATGAATACTGCCTGCACATACTGTGAAAATGAGAAAATGTGAAAATCAAACACTGATCTGAACTACTATATAAATACAAAATCTAAAAACTTAATTATGATTTCCAAAGAGCCACACAGGATTCATTTAACCAAAAGTGCTGGGGAAAAACTAAAATGAACAACAACAAAGAACTCTCAATATTTTAAAATATTTTAGATTTTAAAATAACAGGCGATACTCTGTTTAGCATGAGACTCTATAAATCTTTGAATTTCAAATCTTTTCACATGAACATGCTAGATTCTGTCAGGACTGAGGAGCACAGCAGAGAATAGAACAACAAGAGCTGTATCTTCTCCCACATACAGTAATTCAGAAGTATTGATCAGGCCTTAGACAAGGAATTCTGGTTCTTTACATGTGTATACAACATCATCCACAGTGATTTAATAGTGATACTCTTTTTCCCAGTTTTGCCATCTGACTACAGCAGAATCGGACAGTTTGAGGAAAACAAGTGCTCCTGTGGTCACTTGTACAAGCCACCTTCCCTTCAACCACACCAGGCTCGAATCCAGAGGCAGTAGCTCTGCTTTTCTCTTCCTTGACCACAGTTGTAAACTTATTTTACTGAACTCTCTGGACTCCAGTGTCTTGTTAAGTCCACAAGACTGAACAAGTCCATTCATTACATGGCGGCCATGATGAATGGCCCGGGCAGACAGTAAGGGAAAGCCAAGGTGTAAATGTTCAACCTCCCATAAATCACAACGACGGGGCCAGTCTAGACCTTAACCTAAACACACTTAAGAATGATGACCCGCTCTATGTGTCAGTATCAGAGCCATGCCAAGCCAGAGTCAAGGGATAGACCACTGCACCACAGCTGTTTCCCCCTTCATTAGACGCTGCTGTTTTCAGAGGGAGAGAAGTTCATCTGCAAGAGTCCCCGGAAACAATAAGAGTGGAATAAATGCTGAAACAATTTGACTTCTTTTTCAAACTCTTCAAAACAAAGGTTCTTTATACTGAACCTGATTCAACAAAGATCCCGCTTCTTATCAAGAACCATTTTTCCATGTCAGAGTTTTTGAGCTGTTGTTTCAGCATGGCTGGTCACGCAAACTATTATGGAAACTTATGCTAGATCAAGGCAATCTTATCAACAGGGTTTGGATATCAAATAAGTTGTAGACCTTAGTCTGAGTAGCGCCATATTTAATTTTTGACAGGAATGAAAACAAGGCTGTGAAGGATAGAAGTACAGTGTGTTTAGTGGATCGTACTGTTGTTTAACAACATATCAATTGTTCAGCTGATGAAATGTCTTTCTGGAAGAAAAAACAACTTTCAGTAGACAGAAACTTCATAAAACAGATGTAGTGACTTAACTGTAATTTAAGTTGTTAATTCTATAAGGGAATTAATCATTAATTCGATTTCTAGCTCAGGTTTTGAAAGGACTCGAATCTGAAAATTCTGAGTCAACCTGATCAAAACTGAATTCAAATCTGATAGTTTACACTTTAAATCAAGGGTCGTCCAGCGAGCCGGTGATTCTTAGTATATTTTAACAACTTGAATCTTTGTATTTCCTTGGCCACGGTCAATACAATTATTATAAGTAAGCTATTATTGTAATTATTATAAGTAAGCTACGAGCTAGGTAGCAAGGGATATTTGGCAAAAGGTTTTAACCTTAAAATTATATGACACCAAACAATGATTCTTTATAAATTAAACATGAATTTTATTGGCTATTCTAGATTACATCAAAACTAAGCTAAAACACACATACACACAAACATACAGTTTCTTAGAATGAGAGTTGACGGAGTTGCATGAAGTTTCAAAGTTCTAACTCGTTTTCACGAGTGGTTTTGAATTCACCTGAGAGAATTCACAAAGCAGAGGTTTGTCTTAAGTTTACTGCTTAAATTAGCTCGACACCAGTTCAGCAGAGATAAGATTTTGTTCGTTTCGTTACCAAAAGGAAAGCCAGAGGTCTTGAGAGAGAGAGAGAGCGAGTGAGCAAGCGAGAGAGCTTTGTGTCCAATTTTAAGCAGGCTGACTTTTGTCCAGCCCACAGGTCGTTGTCCAATCAGATGCTGTTGCAGGGCTTAGGTAATAGCAGAGTTGCATTTTGAAGTGGAACACGCATTTATACAAATTACACTCTGAGGCCTTTTTTTTTTTTTTTTTAAAGACAGTAAACGAGGAAAACGCCCGTTTCTTCCTTCGTGCGCTTTTCTAGAGCACCTTATTTTGTCTCGGTGGACAAAATTAAATGTTTTACTGCAGTTCAATTCTAAACAAAAAACCCTCGAGTTTCACTTTCCTTCAACATGCTGGTCTGCTCTAATAAAATATCCAGTAACACAACAAACTCAGTTTCTCTATGTCTCATCTATTTTTCCGGATAGAAATAGACAAGATTCCTAATATTATCTTGGTGTCATTAATTTTTCAGTCAAATCTTTGCCCGCATTCTCCACTATTATTATGTAGTGACTTAATTGTAATTTAAGTCGTTAATTCTATAAGGGAATTAATCATTAATTCCCGTGTTTGCGGGCCTGAGGGCATCAGTTAATTTACTCATCTTTTTCCTGCTGGATATACTAGTTGCACTCATTGTTGGTCACAAGACATCGTGGTTTCTATATGTTGTGAACGAACCTTTTCAGTCCTTGATACAAAGAAAGCTTTGTTGTCTCTTGATTGGATCAATCTTTAATCACTCCTCTGAGTAGATGACGACACGACTGGCAGGAATTCGACCCAGAATATTGGAGTCATGTGCTGGGGGTGATTGGTATAGATACCTCATGATATTCACGTGGTGAATCCACAGCTTATGGGGGCCTGTTTCACAAGACAGAGACCTTACACAGATTTGAAAGTTGTGAGTTGTGAAAATTGCATGATCTAGGACCTTTATACAGTGCGTACCAGTGAAAAGACTTTAAGTCTAGTCTTCACTGCCTTGTTAATATCTGTGTTAAATTCAATATGTCATCTAAACTGATTAACCCCTTGGGGTCGAAGCCCGCACTGCTGCGGTCTGTCTCGTATTTTCTTTATGACCGCGAAAAGAACTAAAAATACTCCATCAGTTTTGATCGTACAGATAAGAATAAGGTATTGTTTGAAACTGCAAAGGGTCTACTTTTATTTGTGTATAGTCATAATAACAACAAAAGAATGTGCTTTTGTAAAATAAAGAAAATAAACTGTCTCGGTCTCTGTCACCTCTCTTCACAGACACGTAAATAAAACACCCTGAATCTCCGTGAATACTTGCCTCAAAGACATGAGGGATATATGTATAGAAAGCTTGAAATGTCTACTTTTAAATGAAGTAAGTCACATCCAAACCAAATATTCTCTGTTAAAGTAATCTGTATGAAACCATCACAATGTCCAGTTTTCTTTTTCCCATCTCCCATGTAAACGCCTACATCGCCTCCACGTAAACAAGTTCATCCCGGCTACTTTTTGTTTCTGGAAGAAGATTTGCTGAGAGGAATAACCCAGAATTTACCTCAGAAAAACAACACAACACGATACGTCGCGCTGCTAGATCCAGTGGAGAATATCATTCTGATGAGTAGCCTAAGATTACTTGCATCTGTTGCATTGTGTTATTGTGACATAACTTGTACACATTTTACTAGTTAGACTTTTCCCAAAATATAATTCCTGACTACATGTATGACATCTAGTGAAAAAATTTTAAATATGTGTCATTTCATTTTCTAAATGTCTCACAATGCCAGGATGTTTGTTTAATGTTTTAACATATAAACCCACAAGATATAAAAGTAGTGTGAGTGTTAACACTATAAATGAATGTTTGGCACAAAGCTGTATTACTGTTCAAGTCTCAGTGTTCAGATCAGTATGTTAAATCATGTGTTGACCTTGACCTTCACTGTGTATATTTTTACACTGAACAAAATTATATATGCAACACTTTTGTTTTTGCCCCCATTTTTCATGAGCTGAACTCAAAGATCTAAGACTTTTTCTATGTACACAAATATATAATGTATGTATATATACATAAAGTGTTAATGCTACAGTTTAAGCATGTTTCTGTGTATGCATGGGAAAATCTTAGGATATTTTTTTCTGCAAATATCATGTTAGGGGCTCCATAAGTTTGCTATTTACAATTACATAGTTCAGTTTGCATTTAGCATTATTTCCT
>NW_015555726.1:1489180-1507039 GCF_001515605.1 Sinocyclocheilus anshuiensis
GCTGAATGAGAAAAGTAATCACTCACCAGATAAAAACCACCATTCTAAAAAAAAAAAATTCGAAAAAGGATTCGTTGAGGGACAAATGATGGTCAAAGAGTGACAAAGAACAGTGTTTCCAACATTGTTGGGGGACTCTAAATCACTCTTTTTCATACTCCAACTTCTCATTTCTCCTCTTCTTCCTTATCTTTAAAAAAAAAAACCTGACTCCTACTCTGTCTTCCACTTGCAACTTTTAAAATCCCATCAGGTTAACTTTATCAAACAGAAATGTGCTTTTGCAATGGCTGACAGATAAACATCTAGTACCTCCATTTCCCGTCTTGCTCGGCTGGATATCCGCTCCAGTCAGGTCATGGAGCTGTTTCTAATGTCACATCTGTACTTTCCAGAGGCTGCAAATGGGTTCCAACATGGACCACGTCTCAACTTGAAATATACAGGAGATTTTTTACCCTGCAAATGAATAATGTAAAAGAGCATCTAATGTGCAAACCTAATGTTACCTGACTTTTTTCGCCAATATTTTTTTTGTAAAAATACAAGTTTCATAAGCTCTCTCGCACTCCCTGGTCCCATTTACTGTTCTATTTTTACCATGCTGGTAGACTGTATTGACAGACTGTGTGGTGGCCTCTCTGAAGAGAAGAAAAGATTGTGTTGTCATTTCTCAGATACATTTTTAATGCTACAAGTTTCAGTCACAGTCCATAGCATTAAAGAAACACTTGCCTGGTTGCACACAAGCTGCTGGTGCGGTTGCAAAACCATCAGACGTGTAATGAGTTGTGCATCTATAGTGCCACTTAATAGTCTATATTTATAGTCGATAATCTTTGGTAAGCAAATAATGTCAATGCCTAACTTTGAAATGTTTTTTTAAAGTGGTTTGTTTGGACAAAATGCTTAAAAATTGGGTCTCAGTTTTAGAATTCATTTTTTATTACATTAGCGAAAAATAAACATCATCTGCCATGACCTCAGTATGAGCTCAAACAAAAAAACAAGAGGGGGAAAAAGTGAACTATAGCGCATTTAATGGGAATGGATTGTAATGATGGAAACTTATTAAATTTATTCTGTTTCAGCTTGCCATATTTAAATGTGAGAGAAGTAATGAGCAATTGTTGGTGTAACTGATGAGGTCAATTTCATATGACTCAGATGCACAGTATCCGCACTAAGCATCAAAGCCATCATTAATGTCTTCACAGGAAAAAAAAAAAAATATATAGAGCTATAAAGTGTAAAATTTCAATTGTTCAGCCACATCAAATGCTCTCTAAACAGTCCTCATAAGATAACATAAAAATATACAGGTAAAGTACATTTATTTCACCCTTTGAACTGATAATATTTCAAATTGTTTGTGCACTTTAATATCTTATTATATGTACATATATGTATATGTGTACTGTATGTATGATATGTAATATGATATGTGACCAAGGACCAGAGGCGGACAAAGTACACAACTCCATTACTTAAGTGAAAGTACAGATACTGCTGGTCAAATATTACTCCATTACAAGTAAAAGTTGTAAAGACAGATTTTTACTTAAGTAAAAGTACAGAATAAAAATAAAACTCCTTTATAAGGCCTCACAGCTCTTACTTTTTATCAACGCTGTCAGACATTTATGACAACATTTATCAAATTTGCCAATATCAAAGTCAGCCTTCATTCTGAAGACCCAATTTCAATATTTCTTGGTGCATAAACTTTTATTCTTGCACTTCTGTCGCCAGTTTCATCCACATATACTCCAGACTCAAGTGAGCTGACGCTGTTAATAATGCAAACTTTCCACTAATCAACAAGAAAAGGGTTTAATTATGTTTTCACAAGTGAGCTGTGCTGAAAACTGACCTTCGGCTGGCTCGATTTGCGTGAAGTGAAGCAGAATTAAAAACGGCAGAGAGTGAGACAAATGGTTACTGTGATCAGATGGTCTGTCAGAAATAGGAACCACATGATGATATAAATCACACGGCCAGGATGTTAGCAGTGTTGCCATCATATTCATGAAGAAACATCAGGTCAACCAACAGCTAGAGAAACCTTCTCTTGAGTATAATACACTCAGAGTATAACAGTTCTATTTGTTAATAGATGATTAAACAAATGTATGCACTAGTGCAAAACAGCCTATTGCAACATTTTATACCATTCAGACATTAAAAGTGTCCTTTACCATTAACAGACCTTCAATGTGAGGCAAATACAAGGACATTTTTTGTTGAGTCCTAAGAAGTGAAATATTTACCATGAAATATTTAACATTCATCTCAACAAATTTGCACTACAATTATCCAAGGTTTTTAAGAGAAATAAATCTCTCACATGGAACAGCATCTATTCAGTATTACTTGACCATGCAGGATACATGCATTACTTACAACTTTACCATTAAAGGGGTCATATGATGCGATTTAAATTTTTCCTTTCTCTTTGGAGTGTTACAAGCTCTTGGTGCATAAAGAAGATCTGTAAAGTTGCAAAGACTAAAGTCTCAAATCCAAAGAGATAGTCTTTATAAAAGTTAAGAGTCAGCCGCACCTACCTAAAACGGCTCGTTCTAACACGCCCCCACATATCTACATCACGATGTGGGAAGATTTGCATAACACCACCCAAATATTCATGCAAAGAAAGAAGGCATAACTTTTATTCTCGCTGTAGTATTGTTGTTGCCGCCGCCGCCATGTTGTGAAGGCGCTGTGTGATTCGTTGTGAAAGCGAAACTACTTTGTTTGGCCTTCCAAAAATGGACACGACTAGAAATCAGTGGTTAAGTTGTATTTACAACACTGTTCCAGAACACGTCAACCCAAATATTCAGATGTGTGCAGCGCATTTTATGGAGGACTGTTTTCTGATCCTGGGTGAGTAGACTACAATGCTCTGCTCTGTTCTGACTCACAGACCGTAAGTACGTTTTTTATATTTAAAGAATTTGCCACTGACGATTCAAACGCGAGTTTTGAGCAGTGTAGAGTAGGGCTTGTTGTTTGTCATTTCTCCGATCACAAATGCAGACATGGTTTTATGTTTACGCGGCGCGATGCAATGCAATGCGTAAAAAGACAGTATAAGTCATTATATAAGTCATCATAATTATGTCCACACTGGATGCAACAAATGCCTCGTTTATAATGGGTTTTAATGTGTTTGAATCATCGCTCCGGCCTGACAGGGCATCATCACAACATGGTAGGGGCGTAACATTTCCGTCACACGCTTGAGGTATTCGGCCAATCATAACGCACCATATAGCTGGCCAATCACTGCACAACTCGCTTTTCAGACCGATGAGCTTTGTAAAAATCGACGCGTTTCAGAAAGGCGGAGCATAGAGGAGAAACAGTACAGTATGTGGAAAATAATGTGTTTTTGGACCTTAAACCGCATAAACACATTTCATTGCACCAAATACACAAAATAATGTTCTTTTTAGCAACACCATATGACCCCTTTAAAACTTTTGATGGGAGACATTATTAAGTCGTCTTTACCATTCACAAAGCTCTCTGTCCTTCAGGACTTCAGTTAGTCAATCACGGGTTCTCTGCCACATTCACCTCTGTTTACCAGGTTTTGTCAGGTTTTCGATGTATAGACCTTCACTGCCTTCCGAGCCATTTTAAAATGCTATCATATCTCTCAACAAACATTATGAGGAGGTCACAACCTCAATTTCAACAGCGGCCCAAAGGCCCTTTGGTTGCACTGTTACCCAGTTGAAACAGGAAATTGTTGACCACCTCCCCTGTAATTCAATAAGTTACAACAGCATGGTGTGTGTGTGTGTGTGTTTGTGGGTGAATGGCAATAAGATATTTAGAAAGATATATATAATATATCTCTAATTCACAAAGTATATTTGATTTAATCTTCCATGAATCTGTAAAGCTGTTGATACTGTACATGCTGTTGTCATGTTTTCAAGTTGCGCAAACATCTCGATCCTGTCCTCCTGTGCTCTCTAGACACACTTTTCTTCGTAGGCGTTTAGAAGCAAGTACCAGGAACACATAACCTTGTTTTGAGCATTTTAGTTTCTATCAAGCATTTTTTGTTGCATCCCAGTCACGAAGATCTTGCTCCGTGAGCCCCTAAGACATTAAACGTTAAGAGTTATTCCCTCTACTCATAAAAGGATAATGCAGTGCAATTATTTTATGTTTTTCAACCAAAAACCCAACAATTAAGACCTAAAAATACATGAATTTGACCTTTCACTGAAATGCTATTTTTTATTCTAAATCAATTGTATGCTTAGAAATTCTATTCATTTAGATTTAATTTGATTTGTCCTTACTTGATTGTTTTGTGTATAATTATTCATGTTTTCATACTCAATTTCTTTTAAACTGTCACCTCTAATAGCCTCCCACTTAACTTAATTTATAGAGCTCTGCACACATGTGGGTGCTTTAACACACACACACTCTGTTCCAAAAACCTAGTGATCTTCCAACCTAGCCAGTATTTTTAGGCATCACTGGTGCACTCCCAATATAACGGCTGTTCCATAAAAAAATCCTAATATTTAGTCATCCAGATGTTCATGTCTTTATTTCTTCAGTCGCAAAGAAATGAATATTTTTGAGGAAACATTCCAGGATTTTTATCAATATAGTGGACTTCAATGGGGACCAACGGGCTGAAGGTCCAACATTGCTGTTTCAATGCAACTTCAGAAAGCTACACAGTAAACAGACAAAGAACCAACCACAAGTGACCTTTCCAACCATGAATCTGTAATGTGTGAAGTCATAGACACGCATCGCAAAGCTAGTGCAAGATGAGCATTTGTGGTTAAAAGTATATAAATTTTTATTTTATATTTTTTTTAGAAAATGACAGATCGTTTCATTAGACAAGACCCTTATTCCTCGGCTGGGATCGTGTAGAGCTCTTTGTAGCTGCATTGAAAGTGCAATTTGGACCTTCAACCCCTTGATCTTCATTGAAGTCTACTATATGGAGGACAATCCTGGAATGTTTTCCTCAAAAACCTTAATTTATCTTAGACTGAAGAAAGAAAGACATGAACATCTTGGATGACATGGGGGTGAGTAAAGCATTAGGAAATTTTTATTTTGGAAGTGAACTAATCCATTAGACAGTTTGTTGTGTATTTTTGTCTTCATTACAATATCATCTGTTTAGCTCAGCAACATGCTAACACATTCTATTCATGTAAAGTGCTTTTGTGCATTGCAGTTAGGATGCTGCTTAACACGGGAACTGATGTGTTGTTGACTTGAGTGTCTACACTGAAAGTCACACTGTTTACTACTGTTGTGTCAACAACAATTAATTCATATGAGCTATTTTAGAATAGCAAAATGATTTAACGTATAACACTAGTATTTTTATATCACGCTTTTAAAAATAAAGGTTATTGGCATATACGGTTATTAACGATATATACAATATAATTTCAATAGGAATCCATGTGATATGGAATTTCACACATAAGGGCGAAAGATTACATAACAGGTTCAGGATGGACACGTGAATTTGCTGTGTTGACCAACAGAAAGCTGCTTAGTTTGAAAGAGACGTCTCTGTGAGCTGTCATTTTTACATTGCTACACTATTGACACTATACAATGGACTTTTTTTGCTGCGTCCCAATGTGCCTACTTACACTATACCCTTAATGTATGTACTTTTTGGTGAAGAAAAAGTATACACTTTTCAGTGTGTAGTAGAAGAGTAGGCAAGATTTGGGACATATTATCACGTCATACAATTGCGTCTTTAACGGACCGCTCTGTCGCAGTTACATGCACACTCATCTTGTCACAGTTAACATCCTCCATATTTCATTTAATTTAACTTCCTACAGCATGAGAGAGAAAATAAGTAGCACGTTGATCTGCCAGCCGTGGGTCTTTATGCAGAGAACTCTGCTCATATTTTTGTTGCATAATAATGCATTTAAAAGTTAATGGCCAAACTGATGTTTATGAAAGTTCAAATTTTTGTTGCAGATGAAATATAACAGAGATAATATTAAATAAATATGTATAATAATATATAACATTAAATGCTGATTATTAGTAACTCAAACTCCTTTATCTAAACCTCTCTAGTTAACCGTCGGTTGCGCATATCTGTCATGTTTGTAGTTTTTTTAATGCTTTTTATTTGAGTTTGTAGTTTTGAACCGAATCCTTCGCCAAAGTGCAATGTATTGTGGGCAATATTAGCCGTTAGAGTGTGCACGGATCCACACTTCAAAAATCTACCTGAAATAGTATACCGATCTGGGACTTTTGGCATACTCTTTTCAACATACTATGATTTGGGACACACTTATTCTAATCTCAAATACTATTTAGGATAGATAGTATGAACATTGAGATGCACGGTTAGTTTTGATGCACTGCATTCAGTGCTAAAGGGGTCATGAAATGGAGAATTAAAATGTCCTTGACATATAAGAGGTTACTCTACAGTAAAAATATACTGCAAGTTCTGTCTGTCCATCGATCAGAAACAAACTCAGACAGTGGATATGTGTTATGTCAGTGGATGTAAAGAAACTGCACCTTCAAAAACTTTGCATAGCCTTCCTGAAGAGCCAAGCATTTTTTAATGACATGCCTCAAAAAAGATTAAGTTTTCATTTGTTCTTCACATTTCAAAATGGTTGGACCTTCAGAAAGTATCTGCCCACCTAGACAGCAAGGCAGCATGCCAGCTTTTTGAAACAGAGCCATTCAGAGAACCTGCATGACAAAGCATCACCATTCAGCTCATACAGTGTGTCCTTGCGCTATGAAGCCTCTAGCCAGCGACCTTGTGTTTGTGAGCATGTGTGCGTATGTGTGCAAGTGTCTATGGAAATGCAGGCACATCAGAGAGCAAGACAGAGAGGAGGAGTGGAGAGAAGGATGAAAAAAGACAGCAGCATCGATTCTCCTCCTGATTTTTAAATAACCTCTGTTTACTGGCCAGTTGGCACTTTCAGTACAATTTATGACAACCTAGCAAAACAAAGTAGAGGGCATCTGTGGAAAGACTCAACATATCTTCGCATATCTCTGAGGCAGAAACGAGCGGTCATGTATACAGGACCTTATAGAGGACAGGAACATACAACTCAATGTCAAAGGCACAAAATCATTTTATGCTGTGTATTAGCTACAAAAAGAGATGGCACTTTGAAACGAAAATTCAATTAGGCACACCATAAAATACATAAAAGCATTTGAGGCATTCGTGATTACACACTGCTAATGTAAAGCAGCATCTCCTGTTTTTGTGGAGATGCTGAGTGTAAGAAAGGTGGCCATGAACTGAGACATATACAGGATTTTTCAGTCAAGTGCCCGCGTGACTTGTTACTGAAGAACACTCAATCTGAGATAAATGAAGTGACATTAGAGATCACGTTTTGAGATTTGTCTCTTATGCTCACCAAGGCTCTATTTGAAAATTAAAAAATAAATAAATAAATAAATAACTTTACTATTGTGAAATATAATTACATTTTAACAACATTTTTCTATTTGAATACATTTTAAAATGTAATGTATTTGTCATGGCTGTCACAGAAAGCCAGGAGAGACAAGGTAAGATCCAATAGCAGTTTATTGAAAGTCACAAATGATCAAAACAGAACAAAAACGTGGCAAAAGGTAATCCAAAACATAGAGAACAGATAACACGAAGAACATGAAACAACTATGAACTCAGAAGACAATATACAATCTAGCAGCAAAGACAGACAGAGTGAGCATGGTATATATAGATGGGATAATGAGTAAATGATAAACAGGTGATCATGATCGGAAATAATAAACAGGTGCTACTGATCAGAACAGAATTAACAAGCAAGGGACTATGGGAAATGGAGTTTAACACATAAAACATAGAAACAGGAGAGCGCCCTCAAGTGGCCAGTCCAGAGCACCACAACCAGACACTGTGACAATGGCAAAGCTGAATTTTCAGCATCATCATTCCAAGCTTTAGTGTCACATGATCCTTCAGAAATAATTATAATATGCTGATTTAGCTCAGGAAACATTGCTTATTACTACTAATATTGAAAACTGCTGTGCTGCTTAATATTTTTGTGGAAACCACTTTTTTTAATCTAAAAGTCTTTACAGTAACTTTTGATCAGTTGAATGCATCCTTGCTGAATAAAAGTAATAATTTATTTCAAAAAGAAAAATCCTATCAATTCCAGTAGTGGTGTGCTTTATGTGTTTTAATATAATATAAATCCTTTTTATGTAGATTTCTTTAGAATTCATTTTAGAATTCTCCTATTTCTAAAATCTTACTTTTACCCCAGCTGAATATCAACACATTTAGATAAAAGGACTCTTTTTCAAAACCCTATGGTGTGAGAAAGAGGGTTGTGACTGTGGAGGACTGTGAACCTGGTCACATCTCTCCTTTGGCTCGCTCTGCTGACAGCCATCAGAAACAGAGAGGCGGTAGAGAGAGTGGCATTTTAATTTGTAGGCACAGCATGGTCATTTTAGACAACTGGCCCTTTAATTAAGACTCTATTGAGCTCACTGGAGGGTGGCTAATTCCTGCTGGAGGCCCTTTGCTCTCTGGAAAATCTGATTCGTATTGACAGGGGACAGATTCGTTTGCGTGTACATGTGCACCACGGGTCGGGTGGGCCATAGGGCAGCTTGTGGACAGGAAGTGAGCATGTGTGTGTTTTGATGGGTCAGTGGGGACAGGTGGAGGTATTCTGCATGCATTCAGGAGATGCAAATTGCATACGATATCAGTGTCAAGCAAACACCTGGCTGTCGATGAAAAAAAATAAAATCGCAACAGGGGGGCTCAAATGAAGGAGACAGAAGAAAAAAGAGGCGGTTAAGTTCACATGTCAGTGCCGAACAGATTTATTTTCCATTGCTTAGCTTGCCACATTCACAGAGCATCTGATCAATCAGAGAGTGAGTGAGAGAGAAAGAGAGCGACTCATAAAGAGAGAGAAGAGTTCTCTGATGTACTGAGAAGCCACTGGATAAGGAGTTAATTATCCGACTGTCCAAACCGCTCTAGTCCCTCTGGCCACAGATGCCTCTTCCTGTCCATTCTTTCACAGAGTCACTCTCTACAATGAGCCAACTCCAAAACTAAAGAATAAAAATAATAATAACCAATTATTATAAGCAAAGTGTAAAAGTGCACAGAGTGCAACAGTATTTCTCAAAAATGTAAAGGTTCCATAGAGATTCTCTGCATCCAAATGTGCCAATTTTCCTACTATATAGTAGGTAAAAAACTTATATGAATTTTGATTTCAAAGGGTGCATCTGCACACACATTCACACTATAAAGAACATACTTTTTTAATGGTTGTGAAGTTTGTTCCTCATTGAATGTACTCAGAGAGTGTGCGATTTCAGCTATATTGAAAAAGTGTGAACATTTCAAGACAAACCTACCAAGAGCTCCATAGTGGTTAAGCAATTACATTTGCTTCTGTAAAAGCCACAGTAGCTACATGTTCATGCATCCAAATCCGTTAGTAGTCAGACTGATGGCTAATCAGACTAATCGGATTGAAAAGCCTTCATGTAAACACCTCAATCGATCCAAAGGAGCTCAATCTGAATAACACTTCGGATGTACTAAATATTTCCTAATAAATATTCAGACATATTTGACAGCTTTCATTTTAGATACGTCATCAAAGCAAAAACAATAATTATACTCATAACAGCTCTGATGACATTGTCGTAGTGCTTTCTCCAGTTCTGAACACAGCAGTTGGGCTCTGCACATACACTTACGTTTCATTCAGAAAGAAAGAATAAATAAATAAATTTAATGTAAAAGAAAATTTGAATCAGACTGCAAAATTTAGGGTTTTTCAACATTTTCAAAATGTGTATGGGTCCGCAGAAAATGTTGGAGAATACAACAATTCCAAAATGTATTATTATGCATGCAAACTTTAGATATTAATTAAATATTTATTGTAACAATTTGTATGTATTAAATTTGATATTGCTACTGATTTAAATCTTAATCTTAAAACTTTCTAAAGTAAATCATGAGATTCAATACAATTATTTTGTTCTGTCAACAATCTTTTTTTTTTTTTACAAGTAAAAAATAAAATATTTTGTAGTACAGATATTGTTTTAATAATTTGCTTTGGCTTTAGAGACATGACAACATTATAGATTATTTATTAACTTTGGAAACTGCAAGTTGCATGCTTAATATATATATATATAATTATGTGATTCATCCAAGAGTTTGGCTGGTTTGTTAAGACCAGAACACACCAAGCTGACTTCAAAGAACTAGCAGCGACAAAAGCCTACGGTGTTGGCAGCATCTGGACCAAAAAGCAGCGCTTGAACACACCGCACAAACTACAGCCGACTGCAAACTAACACGTGTGTTCTGTGTCTGCGTGAGATGAATTAGCTGTCTGTATCAGCAGCTATCAATTTGTCATTCAAAACGAGAAACCGAAACAAGGATATACAAGATATACGAAACGTAAACAAAGCAGCACTTGCTTACCATTTTGAATACCAGTTGCATTGATAACTTTCTTCATGTTAAGAGGCTCATGTTGTTATGAAAATATTCACATATTGGAATGCTTGGGTAAGATCACGTAACATTAGAATAGCCTTCTGCCTGTGCCGCCTTCATTTACTTGCTTGTTTTCATCACTTTTGCTTTAAAGGGGTGGTTCACTGTTTTTTTTTCTAGGCTTGATTGTGTTTATGGGTTGCAGTCTAACATGTTAATGCTTCAGATATACGAAACGTAAACAAAGCAGCACTTGCTTACCATTTTGAATACCAGTTGCATTGATAACTTTCTTCATGTTAAGAGGCTCATGTTGTTATGAAAATATTCACATATTGGAATGCTTGGGTAAGATCACGTAACATTAAAATAGCCTTCTGTCTGTGCCGCCTTCATTTACTTACTAGATTTCATCACTTTCGTTTTAATTCTCATGCACTGACCTGTTCGCTAAACTGAACATCCAATCAGAGTTCTCACTCGTGCTGACGGCCCCGACGCTGACTTGACCTTTATTCCACACTGCTCTGTCCCTTCTCTGAGAAATGTGCTGATAATTTCCTTCTTTTATGAAGCCCCGCCCTCAGAAATAGGCGATGGGCTCTGATTGGTTAGCTAGCCCAGTGTGTTGTGATTGGCTAAACTGCCTCTAGTCTAAATGTCCCATCCCTCACCTCAGCGGCATGTGCTCCGGATGTATTGTAAACAACGGCATCGTTAATATCACTTATCAGTTTGAGTCCGATTGAGAAGCAGAGGATATTATTGAAGAGGATCGTGCAGAACCTGTGCAAGCACAGCTTTTAATGGTAGGCCTATGTTTTTTGTTTGTTGTTGTCTCATAATTGTAGATATGATGTTATTTGTAAATGCTACTGCTTATGTTAGCGTTTAACATACAGTTTGATCCTGATTAAAGCTTTAATACAGTACGGCAACTGCATGTGCGTCCATGTATAACACTTCTCATAGCTATGTGGAAATAAGTGTATAATCGGAACAGTTCATTGTTGGAGCTGAGCTGAATGAGAGAGAGAGATGCTACGTCACGAACCCGGGAAGTAACTTCTTGTAGTTCCTACCAGCTGTTTTTGTAGGCATTAAACTGCCAGAATTTTAAAAGACGATATCTCCGTTTGCATTGAACTTTCAACTTCGTAACTTTGCAGATATTGTTTATGCTCAAACAGCAACATTACACACTAACTAATGTTAAAAAAGTGAAATCGCAATCAACCACCCATTTAATTCTCAGGCAGTGACTCGTTCGCTATCTGAACACCGATGGCCGACCATCGGCTTGGTGTGTCCCGGCTTTTATAAAACTATTCATTGAACATCTTTTGAAATGCCTACGGAGAAAATGGGAAGCAAAAACTGGAAGCAACACCTCTGAAATGTAGGTGATCACTGTGTCGCTCTATTACCACTGATGAGTTGGGTCCCAGAAGTGACATGAGAGTGTCTGTATCGACCTCCTCACAGTTCTGGGCCGGCGTGGAGAGTGGCCTCATACTGATCCATCCTTGGTTGCATTCCAGGATCTGAGACACCATTCAGACAGTTCAGAGGACACATGCAGACTCATAATACTAGAGCGGCTCTTTGAGGTCTTTTGTTAGGAGTTATGAAATATTTTAGCGGCCATGAAAGAGACTGCTGACAGGAAAAGTCCTTGCAATCTTTTCTATTGATTAGTTTGGACTGCATTACAAAATGTTTTTTCAAAGAAACCATGCCGCTTCTAAATGTAGACGTATACATTGTCATTATATAGAACATCAATTGCAATTCACAAATAAATGCAACACTTAGTTGAATGAAGTACCAATCTCCATGGAAACTAATGTAGAAGAGAGTTGGCAAAAGCTCTCCCTGGTGCAGTTAGGACTCATAGCAACAAGCAGGCCTTAAACGTCTCATTTACAGTAGGGCACATTCACAATAATATCGTTTTAAAGAGGAACCGCTGTGCAGCACTAGAAGCTAATGAGGCGTCATCTGTACACATTTACTCAGAACCCTCGTCCTCGAAATACCCAGGAGCTTTTTTCCCCTAGTTCCTGCTTGCTGCAAATTAAATTGAGCTTAATTTGGCTGCACCAAATTTTACTTTTTTTTTTTTTTTTGTAGAAAATCTCAGTATTTTAAAGTATTAGTTTATTCAAAAACCCCAAAAAGTTAATCCCTCATGTTGTTACCTGTATGACTTGCTATCTGCCATGGAACACAAAATAATACATGTGAATAACATGCTTGTCGCTCTCTTCCAGAAAAGTCTGTCATACAAGGCAGGAACATCCTTCTCATATTCCTGTAGTATGTGTCGCCTCTGATGAAATAATTTTATATTTGGGCTGAATCTGTTTTGGAGGAAGATAGAAAGAATTTGTGACTCGCTGCGATTTACATGAATCATCTAAGTCCTCAGAAAATGTCTCGAGCGTTCAAAAACATGTTGATTTGTTTTTTTTTCATTCATTGAAGAAGTCGTAAGTGTCTCACATGAGTAGCTTCATCATGGCTGTTGAAGATGATTGGTAAACCGTCTCAAAGTCCAGAAGCTCCTGAAAATTAATGTGCAAGACACTCCAGTGGTACAGACTTATTTTGATTCACAAATATTCTAAAGCACCTAACGTACCTTTCAAGAATTGAAAGAAGCATTGCTCTAAAATCTCTATGTGACTTCAACCTAATTTTATATTAAGGCATCACAGTGCTTGTCAACCTTTGAACACCATAAACTTAAAGTAAAGATCTATTCTGCCGTGCAAAGGCAAAAGACCATATCTTAGATTTTTGTCGAAAATTAGTTATTGATATTTTTGGGACATTAAAGACATCCTTTATCATGTGTATAAGTATCTTGAGTCAATTTTGTTCTTTTTCGGAGAAAATAATGGGTCGTCTCAACTGTAATTGAGTTATAGCGTTCTGCCTTTGTTTAACTGCTCGTCAAAATGAAGTTACGGTGCCGGTTTGGAGTTATACGGTGTTCTGCCTTTTTTTTTACTGTCCATTAAAGTCTGCCGCATTTTAATTACGGTCGTTGTTTTTCGGAGAAAATGTAATGTACAGAAAATGACTGTAATTGAGTTATAGCGTTCTGCCTTTGTTTAACTGCTCGTCAAAATGAAGTTACGGTGCCGGTTTGGAGTTATACGGTGTTCTGCCTTTTTTTTTACTGTCCATTAAAGTCTGCCGCATTTTAATTACGGTGTAGACAAACTAATTAGAGTAGCCTACTAACAGTTCGCAATTAAATCCATATCCTACCTTTTCTTGTAACCCGATAAAATCAATCCATGGCGATGAACGTCATCGGAGATGTTTAATCCACAAGCATTCTAAGCATTATTCCTGCTTGCTGGCATTCGTTCTTTTAGTGTAGGCTATGTAATACAAGTCAATATAAAAGCAATTATGCTATATTATTTTACGTTAATGAGCATAGCAAATAAATTGGTATCCACTGTATCCACTCATGTTTAACTTTTAGTCTGCTTGTTACGTTCAAAAAAAATAAATAAATAAATAATACAGTCACGTTACTATATGCAATAGCCTATATGAGATAGCCCATGATCGCTAGATTTTATACAGGTGTTACTATAACGATTTTGTAAATGGTGATCAGCAACCAAATGTTGATAATGTGGAAGTTACAGTCTTTTGCCTTGGTGACTTCTCACGTTTTGCAGACAATGCAAAGGCAGAGTACATTAACTTCAAAATACTTGGTAGAATTATTATTATGAAAATGTATTAATATTATAATTATTATTACAGGGATAATTCACTCAAAAATGAAAAATGTGTAGGGTATCAGACCGAATCAGACAATTTAAGATTTGATAAAGAACAGTTGAAACACGAGGAGCACATTTATTTATTAATCTCATGTTGTTTCAAACCTATAAGAATTGAGTTAATCTTTGAAAAACAAATAAATATACAGTCAATCCAAAATTTATTCAGACACCTTCAACGTTTCACATATTATCACAGTTTATTCGCTATAGTTTAGAAAATGGTAATCAAAGATGACAAGAACTCAGAGTTAAACTGTGTCAGAACAAATTAATCTTGAGAATGTCGGATAACACTTAAGCAAAACATGGTCAGGTCAAAGTATCTGAATAATTGTTGGTCCTTACATTTTTATCAATTTTACTGGTAGTCCACTGTATGAAGAATTTTTGGGTATGATATGTCACAGTTTACTTTATTTTGCTATCCTCACTTACATAAATGAACTATAGAATCCTGCACCCACTAGTAAAAAAAATATAGAAAAATATATATCTGGTGTCTGAATAATTTTTGGTTTGACTGTATTTTTAATGAAACCTCTGAGGTTTCTGTCTCTTCACAAGTCTTGGATTAAGCCATTTGATTCATATTAATTTTATGCTGCCTTTATAACCTTTTTGGATCTTTTAAGTTTTGAAATCTCTCAGGTTTCATTAAAAATGCCTTAATTTGTGTTTTGAAGATTAACTGAAGTGTTATGGTTTTGTAATGACATGGGGCGGGTAAATGATGACAGAATTTTCATTTTTGCATGAACTATCAAAATAAATAAATAAATAAAAATTCCAATACTTATTACTACTTATATAAAAATATATGGTTTACTCTGAGATAACACGACCTGAAATAAGCATGGTTTTAGTAAATATGATCAATTTAGATCAATTCTAATCCCATTTTGACTTTGAAGGATATATGCAGCTACGTTGATAATTAGTAAAAAAAACAAAAAAAAAACGATCTACATCAAACCTCCCTTCTCCTTTTCACAGCTGTAAGAACCATTTAACATCTTGGGAAGTGAACCATGACACGTTGTGCTGAGGTTTTAGTAAATATGGTCAATTTAGATCAATTCTAATCCCATTTTGACTTTGAAGGATATATGCAGCTACGTTGATAATTAGTAAAAAAAACAAAAAAAAAAACGATCTACATCAAACCTCCCTTCTCCTTTTCACAGCTGTAAGAACCATTTAACATCTTGGGAAGTGAACCATGACACGTTGTGCTGAAATCTGAGCCTACAGCAGTGATGTCTGAACAGCCAGAGGTATCTGGGGACTGTCCATCTCTTCTTTTGGCTTTGTTCTCCTCTACCATTTTTAATTGGACAGCTGCTATGCATCCCACACTGCATTTTGCATACATACCTGTTTGACTCGTCTACACTCGAGGCTTGTTTAAGGTGACAAATAAGGGCAGTATTTATTGGTCTCGGAGGAGAGAAAATAAAGGTCAGGCAAGACAGAGGTATTTTAATTGCAGTGTCAGGACTGCAAGACAGTAGACAGTACAGCAGAGGGCAAGATGTTGTGATGTACTCTTTCTTTCTTGTTCTTGTCCTCTCTCTCTCGCTCTCGATCTTCCACCCTACCGTTTGTGCCCCTGGATGATTTGATATCTTGTCAAGGTCCCCTCTCTTCATTACACCAGTGTTCCATTTCTCCGGGAGAGAATTGGCTCAGCTCTAAAAGTCAATAGCACAAACCTCCTCTGCAGCCATACTGTCCTTGCACAAAAGAGAGTGAAGCCTCTTCTCAGGAGATCAATTGGAGGAGAATCAAAACTCTCTTTAAAGTTTCCTTTTCCTTGACTGTGAAATTCCACGTGGCTCCAACAATGTTCCGTCATTTCATGGCAAATCTATGTCCAAACGAGAACAAATACATGCCAAAGGAGGCTAATATTGAACTGTGATTGCCGAAGACATGAGCTTGAGACATCAGTCACACTGTAAAAAGTCATCACTGAATCTACTTAAGAAAAGCAAGTAAACCTAACTGATTTTTACAAATTTGTTGAGTTTACTTAATTACACTGTGTTATGTGAACTTTCAGGTGGATGCAATAGTAAAACTGAACAACTTTAGTAAACAGTACTTAAGAGCATCTAGTTTGTTGGATTAAAGGTCTGTTTCCATTGTCTGGTGCAAAGAACAATGAATACAGTTTTAGAGTGAATACAATTTGAAATGGTTAAAGTTTTTTTTTAGTTTTTTTTTTACAGATAGGGTTCTGAATCTTTTTTTCTTCAAGCTGTCAAATAACAGTAAGATTTCAGCTTTTTGGCTTGCCCACAAAATGTTGCTGCCTCATAATCCAGTAGAGCGTTTCACAATCATCATATCAGATATCGTGACATCATATCAGATTAATAACTTCATATATTTACTGGATTTTGGTAATTGCAGCATATGACAAAAACATTAATGTGTTCTGCTACTCCTATTTTAATTTCTTCAATGTGTTGGGAGTCCCTGCGTATGCGCAATGTGAACGTGTACAGGTGATTGGAGACGACATCAAAAAAAAAATAATAATAATTATATATATATAGGTGGTGGAAGTGCACTAGTAGGTGGCGGAAGGTTGGTTTAAACAAAACATCACCACAAGAAGACAACGAACTGAATTTCAGAGTCAGATCGTGTTTTAAATGTGGCTGCAAGATTAGGTAAGTTTTTGGTGATCTACTTATAAACTATATTGT
Organism: Sinocyclocheilus anshuiensis; assembly: GCF_001515605.1. Lineage (NCBI taxonomy): Eukaryota > Metazoa > Chordata > Actinopteri > Cypriniformes > Cyprinidae > Sinocyclocheilus > Sinocyclocheilus anshuiensis. The sequence continues at coordinate 1,506,265 of NW_015555726.1, forward strand.
CACAGTGTGTGCTATCGTTTTTGAGGAAAAGAAAAGGCAGATTTTATTAGTTTTTACTGACGAGCATTATTGTAACCGTCAGTTAGCGTACTAGCTAGCCAGTGGTTTACAAGCTAGATTACAAACATCTATCTTCCTCTTTACTGCTAGTTATAACATGAAATAAACGTGAGTAAGCATCATAAAGTATGTTGAGCGATACAGTACAACTTAATGAAATTTATCATGTCTTATGTAATCCGTTTTTCAGTATTTAATGTTTGAACAAATGTCGTGCTCTTTTTGGGGGACTTAAACTCATGCAGTGGAAGTGGAAGTTCTACTTGTTTACTGAGTGAAGAGAGAGCTCAACTGCTGAAAAACGTATTAAAATATGGAAGCTATGGAATATGACAATTCTCCAATTCCATGTTTCCACATAGTATATGCTTATTCACATAGGTGCGCATAATGAAACATCATACTTTGCAGTTTTGTGAAACCCTGCACAGAATAAGTAGATATTCATTATATTTTATGCTAAATGCTTGTGCTTTGAGTGATATTAAATATGAGTTTTTTTTTAATAATTCTACAGACATCTGACATCAATGAACAGCAGTTCTCCACGGCCTTCCACTCTTCCTTGAAAAGGAGGACCTTACTGATTTTTACAAGACATGTTTTGTAAGTAATTTTGACTGTTATATTCTGGTTATTTAGTGTAATGCAGACAATTCTTGAGACCTGGCAAGAAAAAAATCAGGACACAGAAACAATATAAGATAGAAAGGAA
>NW_015555726.1:1507070-1507483 GCF_001515605.1 Sinocyclocheilus anshuiensis
CATTATTGATTTAGAAAAAGGTAATTCTAGAAAATGGTAAATCTAGATTTACAAGGTGTCATAAAAGGGATGTTGATGTTTGTTTTTTTCTATTTATTTCCTGAGTGCAGTGTGCAATTTTTCTTACAGTGTTAAATTGTTGATTTGATAGCATGCCTAAAAAGTAATGACTTGAAGTAACATTGTTTTATTAAACAAATAAATGCCCTATTGCTGTGCTAACAATCTGTTTTCTGTCTTTGTATCAACAACTTTAAGTTTTGAGTACAGCTTACTTGAGAAATTTAAGGCAATCAGTTTCCACACATTTGTCTAGTAATGTGAACAAAGCAGTTATCTTAACAAGTCTGCTTTGTTCACATTACTAGACAAATGTGTGGAAACTGATTGCCTTAAATTTCTCAAGTAAGCTG
>NW_015555726.1:1507693-1508076 GCF_001515605.1 Sinocyclocheilus anshuiensis
CACAGGTTTTCCAAGTAAGTTAAACTCATTACTTTTTACAGTGCAGCTTCTTTCTCTTCAAAGATTGTGTGACCCTACTCTTGACCTTTTTAAAGTCAATGCCACTCACACGGAGAGGAAAAGCCAATATGAATCCCTAATAAAGTGACCGATCATAGTTAATTTTATCATGTGACGTTTTATCAAAATAAAATAAAATTTTATCAAAATCATATTTGAAATCATATTTTCCATTTTGTGTTTTAATATGCTGATTTGATGCCCTTTATGAAACCTTTCTTATAATATATCGTATGTTGAATACATTTCAGCTGCTTAAAGGGGTCATATGATGCGATTTAAATTTTTCCTTTCTCTTTGGAGTGTTACAAGCTCTTGGTGCA
>NW_015555726.1:1508308-1509553 GCF_001515605.1 Sinocyclocheilus anshuiensis
GCCTATATATTAATATTAATAGAATAATTATATATATATATATATATATATATATGTAATATATATATTATTTGTGTATAATACGCATAAGACAGTCAGTGAACAATCTGACTATTTTAACCCTAGCCTTAGTCTTTTTTAAAGAACATAATGAATCATTCTTTCAAAAAGATGCTTTGTGTGTAATAGCATTGATGTTAATGACTGTATTAAACAGCCTTACTGTGAAATTACAGAATGATAATTTGTAGAAAGACAGTCACTAAATAAGCAATGGAGCTGTGTTAGGCTATCATCCATCAATGTTCCTTCATTAGGAGTGAGTGAACAGTCCTTTATGAAATTTCACTGAAATGCAGGCAATTCAAAGAGCGTCATTTCAAAACTTGAACACAAGCGCTTGGCAGCTGCTTCAATATACTGTAGTTTGAAAATGAATATGAATATCTAAATGTAATGTCTGATATATCACACTGCATAAAGTCTTCCTGAGCGAGTCTCTCTCCCCGTAGTTTTATAGGTGAATGATAATTCATCTGTTCTGGCAGGTACAGTGGTGGCATCCTCCGGGAACCCAAAATAGATGCCAGATAAAGAATTACTGTTGCATTTACAATGCATATCTACCTAATTGGTGTCTAATTTGGCGTGGTGGTTTCAGGTTTCCAGAAGGACAGAATGCCACTTAGGAGGAGGTAAATTTGAGAAAGCAGATGGTCCTCTCCAGAGGCCTGACAGCATTCACAAGCTGGGCATGCCATGTGTTTCGAGTGTGTATGGACATGCGTATCATTGCTGTGCCACATTCTCTCAACCTGACCTTGGAAGTGATCCTTTTTGCTTCCTAGAAATGTCACCGTACTCATCTCAGTGTATTTATGAAATATATTTTCAATGCATTTACCCCATGGGATCAAGAACTGGCTCTCATATGGAGTAAATTCAATGCCACATATACTGACCAAAATTATAAACGCAACACTTTTGTTTTTGCCCCCATTTTTCATGAGCTGAACTCAAAGATCTGAGACTTTTTCTATGTACACAAAAGGCCTATTTCTCTCAAATATTGTTCACAAATCTGTCTAAATCGGTGTTAGTGAGCACTTCTCCTTTGCCGAGATAATCCATCCACCTCACAGGTGTGGTATATCAAGATGCTGATTAGACAGCATGATTATTGCACAGGTGTGCCTTAGGCTGGCCACAATAAAAGGCCACTCTAAAATGTGCAGTTTTACTGTA
>NW_015555726.1:1511852-1512972 GCF_001515605.1 Sinocyclocheilus anshuiensis
CTTTTATTGTGGCCAGCCTAAGGCACACCTGTGCAATAATCATGCTGTCTAATCAGCATCTTGATATGCCACACCTGTGAGGTGGATGGATTATCTCGGCAAAGGAGAAGTGCTCACTAACACAGATTTAGACAGATTTGTGAACAATATTTGAGAGAAATAGGCCTTTTGTGTACATAGAAAAAGTCTTAGATCTTTGAGTTCAGCTCATGAAAAATGGGGGCAAAAACAAAAGTGTTGCGTTTATAATTTTGTTCAGTGTATATTTGGGAAAAAAAAAATTATTGCAAAAGAAAAAGTTGTGCAAACGAAAATGAAAGTATTGAGAAAAAAATAAATGTGCTTTTTGCAAACAAAAATAATTGCCAAAATATAAATGAAACAGAGCAAAAGCAAGGATTTTGCAACACATATTTTCAATGGCCATGATTACTAGTTTTAGTACTAGATTTGCAATGCTGCTTTTATTTTGCGTTTCAGTCAAGTGTTAGCTTGCGATTCACTTTCCGGCATTGTTATGACATGGGGGTGAAGTCAAGGGACTGGGGTGTGTACAACAGGCCTGGACATGCCACCCTGGAAGTTACATTATCAGCCTGAGACGCAGATCACAACTGATCAAGGCACCATCATTGAGCAGAGGTATGCGGGTGGATCATTTCCTTTTATTCACTAGCATTAAAACATGCATGATTTCATTTTATTAACTATGTGTATTAACAGCGTTTGCTCAAGTTAAAGAAGTTGCTAACTTACTAACATGAATACCTGCTGTTTATTTCTTTCAATGTGCACACTTTTATAGCATTAAACTTATGCTCTGGGCGTTTTTTGGTATTTTCGCCTAAATTTGACATACTCAAATTCAAATGTTTACCCTACACACATACAATGGAGGAAATTTAAAAAATTGTTTCATTGTAAAGAAAACCCTTTGAACTACAAAATATGAGTGTAATTCTTTATAAATAACATTATATACTTTTCAAATATTACAATAAACACAAAAAAACATAGGCGCTTTTGGAGTTTTAAAACAAATTATGTTTTTGAAATTCTGTAATTCAGGTTCTATTAGGTCCAGCTCTCTGCAATTTACTTTGTTTGATGCCACTAGATG
>NW_015555726.1:1513248-1515329 GCF_001515605.1 Sinocyclocheilus anshuiensis
TCAAAAACACGCTCATAAAGCCTTACCAGACGCGCGTTCATTCCTCTCCACGGCGCCGCTGAACGTTCTTCACCATATATAACTTGTAATATGATTATCATAGATTGATATTATCCGAGCCGCGTGTGCTATATCCTTTCCGTGAGGGAAACTCGCCTTCAAATCATCGAATCCAAAAATGACAGCCCCCAAAACACCCAGCGTACATTCCCGGATGTGAAGACCCCCCTCTCCCCCCTCTAGTGACACAGAGGTGTCAAATTTCACGGCTTTGAAATGGCCGCCGAGTTGAGAGACATGTAATCTGACCAATTGCAGTCCACAAGTGAACACAGATCTCTATAACATCAGACGCGCTGGCTGTGAGCGCTTTTGATATGGAGAGCGCGTGTTTCCCAGACGCGCGTCTATTGCGCAATCTGGACAAAACGCTATATATCTCACCGATGGAAGCACGCAGAAACGTGAAAATGGTCTTGTTTGAAAGAAGAGATAATAATCTAAAAGATAATATAGAGTATATAGATATTTGTGGCTGTTTGCGGCTAACTGAAGCAGTGCTACGAGTATGAATGTTACACATAAAAAAATCAGCTTTTTTCCCCCCGCAATTCAATTGAAGATAATTCGATCTATGATTGTCACACAATTAAATAATCTACATCGTCAAATTCCTGAGAATGAGAGCTTTCTTGTGATATATGACTTGACTTTTTTGTGAAAAATATATAAAATACACATTCTTCGTAAAAATTATTCGCAATGGTTAGGCGGAAATTCGTGTGTGGGACGAATACATTTCTAAGCTTAATTTTACTGCTTTATGAATATAAAAAACAAAAGGAATGGTATTCTTTTTAAAGAAGACACTCCAAGCTTTCAAATGAACCCATATATGGGCTGATACCATATAAGGAAGGCTATGTAAATTAAGCATAAACATTTTTAACGCGATTTTGGACCCGTATTCGGGTCCGCAGAGTTTAACTGGTTTTAAAATGTGTATTGTTCTGTTAACTAAATGCGTATTAACGGTGTTTGCTTAAAATCTGTTAACCTGTGGGAGGACACCTGCACACAGAAGCATTCTTTGTTTACATAAGTTCAACATTACTGCTCGTTTTAATGTTAAATATTATAATTAACTTGATAAACGATACATCATTGAAAAGGTCTACGACTCAATTCATTTTTACAGTGACAGCAACATTATTTTCTTTTGCCAAACTTCAATTATTTTGCAAATATAGGTGGCATTATATTTACTCCATACTCTCCGAAACCGGATCTTTTTTTTTTAAACACTATGAACATCGTTTTTTGGAGGTATGGGAAAAAGTATGTTTTGCATACAGTCTGAATCAGATGAGAGAGAGAAATAATGCACAAATAAATATTCAACATTTTTCTACTTTCGCTTTGCATGCATCAAAGCAAGTCTACTGACTCATTTTATTCAAAGCTGGGGATTTTTATATTGTTCCCCTAGGCTGCATTAATTTGATAATAAACAGTAAAAAGAGTAATACTGTAAAACATTATTATAATTTAAAACAACTTTTCTATTTGAATATATGTTAAAATTTAATATGTCCCTGTGATGCAAAGATGAATTTTCAGCATCATTACTCCAGTCTTCACTGTCACACAATCCTTCAGAAATCATTCTAATATAATATGACATGTTAGAAATATGATAACATTTATTTATTTATTTATGTATCATTCATTCATTCATACAAACAAACAGAAATAAATCATATGTATGTATGTATGTATGTATTTTTACATTGCATTGTTGTAAAATAAATTCTATAAAAATGTTATATTTTATATTTATATTTTTCATGTTGAAAACAGTTGTGCTGCTTCTTATTTTTGTGTAAACCATGATGTTTTTTTTGTTTTTTTTCATGATACTTTGATGAAGATGAAGTTCAAAATATTGACATAGAAATCTTCAGTTTTATTATAAAGGTCTCATAAAAGTATTAAGTTATTTTTTTAATACAAATGTTATAATAAAATGCAAAATAAGAATTTGGTTTATTTAAGGGAACACTTCACAAAAAAAAAAAAAA
>NW_015555726.1:1515511-1537548 GCF_001515605.1 Sinocyclocheilus anshuiensis
CAGGAATAAAGTCATCAGTAACATTCATTGACTAGAAGCTTAGAAGGTGATAACTGAATAATTGTCCTCACAATTCCCATCTCTACTGAAAAAAAAGGGTTGTGATGACACAATAACCTTGTCATCACAACTGTGGTCACATAAAACAGAGAGAGCGGTTGCTGTGTGTGTGGCCTCCTTTGAACCAGACTGTCCTTCTAGATCGATTTAAAAAAACAAAAAAGATACATTATAGTGCATTCAAATTCCTACAAGGCCTCTCTAGTCAAATATCCAGAGGCAGTCAAGGTTCCCATCAGCCTGTCAGCCATGTAATATGAGTTGAAGGCACTCAAGTAGTCCTAGACAAACGTGTAACAGCTACGCTTCACCTTTATACACCTCGGGGGAAAAAAAAAGAGGAGGAAATAAAGTTGAAAAAAACCCTGCCATGATTAAGACGGTCTTACCTGGTTAATTGCCACCTGTGAGAGGTGAAGATATATCAGCTACATTACATCTTAGGATCTCAATACTCTATTTATCTGTGAATTGCCGTCACTTAGCTTTAATTTTTCACAGCTGCATGAAGTGTTTTCATATTTATGCAGCAGGTCTCTCATTACATACTTCAGCGTATCATCCAATTACTGCGAAGCAGCAGGAAACTGAGCTAAATTATTACCATAGGCTGTGCCGTACAACATGTTAAAATGTTTCTCCTTCCCTCCCTCATTTCTCAACTTGACAGGTAAGCGTATTTTATATGCACACGTAAAAAAAATAATAATAATTCTCACGTTTTTAAACTGTCATGTTAATGCACACTTGTGTGAATATTTTATTTTTGACTTAGATTTCTTTTAATGAAATTACCCAATTGTTTATTCATTCGCTACTGCCTGAATTGTAGCATTATATTTTATAATGATAAAAAACACTTTCACGTATAAAAAGTATATATTATAAAATATACAAAAATCTGTCCAAAAAAAAAACAAAAATTTTTTTAGGTTTAAACTATTTTATTTATTTATTTATTCTACTACATCCATCTCTCAAGCTGTAATAAAGTCATCAGTCAAAAACAGCAGGTTTTGTGTTTACATTACAGGTTATAAACAATATATATATGCTCAATATACATTTCTTCATGATTATTTTGCAGAAAGCCTTGAACAGAAGGTTCAAAAGAACAGCATTTATTTATATTTATATTTAAATATCTATTTAGAGCATTTATATTCACTTTTGAACAATTCAATTATTTTTTTCACTAAAAATTTGGACAAAACAAAAAAACGTTGACACCTCATATAAAGCACTACACAGCTTCTCTGTATATAGATCAACCTGATCTGAACGCCAGAAAACTATGGCCAAAATGCTTCGTTTGACTTTTCGGAGATCGTCTGCTCTTCCCTGTGGATTACCTCTGACCTACTTTCTGTACGATCTGAATTTATGTGTGAATTTATGTGTATTGAATTCTAGAATATTGAATTTGATGTTCCGAATTTTCTCTTTACATCTTGAAAACGTGAAGCTGTATTTTTAAAAACGGGATATTTGCATTCAATGAATTCGTAACAAAACATTTGCTGTTTGAAAATACATGTCTATAAAACGTCTCTAGGTTACGTATGTAACCATGGTTCCCCGAGGGAACGAGACGCTGCGTCGAAGTCGCTTTGGGAACGCCCTTGCGTGACCGCGTTCTGAAGCACGTGTCAAATCAGTCCAATGGAGTAGCGAGACGTCACGAGCGGGGTGACGTAAGCACCAGAAAGTATAAAAGCGCATCCGGAAGAGCAGAATTGACAAACTTGCAATTGTTGAGTTGAATTGAGTTATACAGTCCGAACTAGGAATTATAAATTGCATTTGCAAGAAAAAAAGTCTGAATTGTGAGATAAAATAGGTAAATGTTATAGGCTTAAATTCTAGGCTATTTCATGCGGTAACTGTAGGGCTAATACAATATGTCCCCTATGAACTGCATATGTGAATATGTTCAATATTCAAGTTAAAAAAAAATCAAATTCAGAACTACAGTATGTTAAATGCCCCATAATATTCAGTTTTGATAAATGCCACTTGTCAATAATTCAAATGTATGCAATACAAATTAAAATAGTTTTGTCATATTATAAGCTCCATACAATTCTGGTAAGAAAAATCAACTCGTCATTCTCTCTTTTCCCCTCGGCTCATGAGTTTATAATCTCACACTTCTGGCTTTTTCTTCTCTTTAGACTCAGGGAACCATGGTTACATAAGTAACCTGAGATGTTTTTGGAGAGAAGTGTAAAGCTGTACCTGTCTTTTATAATCTGACAAAACTAAAGACTCTTAACATGAGATTGGCAGAAACTGTGTGTATGTCATGTCCCCTTTAAATCAGAGTGTACTTGTGGTGCACAAGCCCATATAATCCGCTGGTTATCTGTATGTCTGTGTGTGTTGCATTTTGTGTATGCAATTTAATGTGAGTTATGAATCTTCGTGTATCTAGTATGTCTCCACCTCTTTTTTCATGTGTCAAGAGGCACATATGCACGCTTTTTTCCTTTGTGCTGGTGCTGCTGGCATGAGTAATGGGATTCCTGCACCACACTGGGCCACAGTTCTGGCAGGAAGCACATGCCACATTTAGTCACACAGTCAGATGTTCCCTCTCACACATAGACAAATACTCACACCGAAGATCACACTTACTGGACCTGTTCCAAAATCTAAAAAGCTGCCCGCACTGTCTTATCACCTACATATAGGCTGCTGCTTTCTAAGGCTGTAACTGAACATCAAAAATGATGAATTTGGAAATGTTGTATGTAGGCAACAATTAAGTGTGGCAGACAAATAGCTTTCAGCGCAGGAGAATCAACTCACGATTGATTTTCACTGTAAACAAATTATATGATCAATAAGTCATGACAACATATGTTTTTCCATTACTTTAACTCCTCAAAATAATTCAACCAATTTCAACATGATTAATTTGAATTTTAAAAATCAGTTTTAACAGAATTTAAGTAAATTTGATTATCTGAACTTTGCATGCATTTGAGTTGAACTTTAGTGAAGCTGAAGTAGGTGATTGTTTTTTTTTGTTTGTTTTGTTTTTACAGTTAGACGTATTCAACATATTTAACATATTCTATATCAAAAGTTCTTAATTTCATCTGGTGACCCCTTTTAAAGAATGAAAACCTTTCTATTTTTTTTTTTTTAATCTTAATATTGCAAATAGATTTAATATTCAAAAAACAAAACCCACTTATATAATTTAACTTTATCATTTATTTAATGGCCACCAGTGTTGGTGGGTTTCTGAATGATGCCTATGTAGGCTCACTAAGAACAGATAGTCAGAGTCAAATATGGTCTAAAACATTCCTATATTAGTTGGCAATATGGGTTACAGAAATATGCGACCATAGATAGGACAACACCACCTGTCTTGAAATTGAGCATTTTAACTAGTACAAACACCCACGTAACTCACTTCCCCCTCTGTTCCTGTAACTTAAGACACATCCAAGACTTTCCGAAAGCAGCCAAATAGGCTGGCATTATTCACTGCCACAATATCAAGTGCATGCTCATCTGGGTCAAATGTAATTACACCCAAAGTGAATTTGGGGAGCTTAGTTGAGGGCGAGAGAGTGAGAGGGAGAAAAGAACACCTGATCTTGTTAAATGCTGCTCCTTCAGCAGCAGTGCATGTGTGTGAGGAGGTAAACAGCCACTCAGGACTTCAGGCAAACACATGTTTCTCTTCAGCGGGGACCGCGTCTGCCCACCACCCCTCTCCCTCAGGTACGCGGGCCGTTAATTGTGTTTTTCACTCTCCTCGGCCTGCAATATGTACCGCTGTCGTCACTGCATTATGGCCAGGTGTGTCATTAAGACCTCAACAACTTTATAAATAGCAGCCAGTTTAGACCAGACAAATTCATTTAAGGAAGTAGAAAAAATGCTTCCCTATTAAAATAGTTATACATAATTACACGTACCATACTCACACATATCTCACACTACCATTCAAATGGTAAGATTTTTGTTTTCTGAAAGAAATTTATATTTTTATTTATCAAAGAAGCAATTAATTGATCAAAAGTGACAGTAAACAGTTACAACAGTTGACAACTTTTACAGTTACGAAAAAAAAATATTTGAAATAAACACTGTTCTATTGAACTTTCTTCACTAAAGAATGCAAAAAGAAATAAAAAATGCATCATGGTTTCCACAAAAATATGAAGCAGCACAACTGTTTTCAACATTGAGAATAATAAATGTTTCTTGAGCAAATCAGCATATTAAAATAATTTCTGAAGGATCATGTGACTGAAGACTGGAATAATGATGCTGAAAATTCAACTTGGAATCACAGGAATAAATTACATTTTAAAATATATTAAACATAGAAAACAGTTGTTTTAAATTGTAATATTATTTCACAATATTACATATTTTACTGTTTTTTTAATTATTTGATTTAATTTCATTATTTATTGTATTTATTATTTATCATTTCACGATGTTTTAACCTCGATCTACGAACAGAAAGAACTCCAAGGCTGCCGGATCTAAGTGCCCTGGATGGATTATGATAATGTAAAAGATCAGATAAATTGGTTGGAGCTAGGCCATGTAGTGTTTTAAAAACAAAAAATAACATTTTAAATTCTATTCTCAGTTTGACTGGTAGCCAGTGCAGAGAAGTTAAAATGGAAGAAATACGATTGAATTTGCGACTACCAGTCTGCAGCCTGGCTGCAGCATTTTGAACCATTTGAAGGCGTCCAATCGATGATCGGTTTGCGCCATAATAGAGTGAATTGCAGTAGTCAAGGCGTGAAGTAATAAATACATGGATGACTATGTCAAAGTTCTTTAGAGAAAGAAAAGGTTTAACTTTTGCGAGATGTCGTAGATGATAAAAACATGACTTAACAACATAATTAATCTGTTTATAGAACTTGAGACCTGAATCAAACAACACACCTAGATTTTTCACACATGGGGAGACATAAGAACTTAAGTCGCCAAGGTCAAGATCACCTAAGTCATAAAAATCACTTGGACCAAACAGTACTACTTCGGTTTTATTCTCATTTAAGGCCAGAAAATTGTGTGTAAGCCATAATTTTGCTTCCTGTAAACACACCAGCAGGACCTCTATTGAGCTTGAATCATTGTGTTTAAGGGGCAGGTATAATTGGGTGTCATCAGCGTATAAGTGAAAAGATACTCCATATTTTAAAAAGATGGAGCCCAATGGCAGCAGGTATAAAGAGAAAAATGTTGGAGCAAGAATAGATCCCTGCAGAACACCACAGGAGAGATGTGCTGCTGAGGAAGTGTGTTTTCCAATGCATACAGAAAACTTCCTGTTAGATAAAAAGGACTGAAACCAATTTAGAACGGTGCCCTGAATGTCTACAAGATTTTCCAGTCGGGAAATAAGAATTGTATGATCAACCATATCGAAAGCTGAGCTAAGATCTAAAAGGACCAGAGCAACAACACTCCCATTATCTGTAGCCAGCATAATGTCATTAGTGACTTTCAATAGAGCAGATTCAGTACTGTGACGTTTTCTGAATCCTGACTGAAAAATATCATATAGTGAATTAGATTCCAGAAAAGAATGTAGTTGAGTAAATACAACCTTTTCCAAAATTTTTGAAATGAAAGGGAGATTAGAAATTGGTCTGAAATTACCTAAATCAGACACATCAAGATTTTGTTTCTTCAAAAGTGTGATGGAATACTATCATAAGGACAAAAAGTAGGTTTCAGATGATCAATAATATCTTTACAGGTCTGAAGGGTAATCAAATCAAACATGCTCCAAATAGAAGAGCATCTAGATATTTCAGGAGAAGCACGAGAAGTCACCAGTGATTGTGGTCTTGACCTTGTTGTCTTCTCAACAAAAAAAGACAGAAAGTTTTCACATAGGAGATCAGACACATCAGGGAAAACATCAACAGCAGGATTTAAAACAGCGTCTATAGTTGAAAATAAAACTCTTGGTCTATGGTGATTTTTGAGACAATTTCAGAAAGAAATTAAAATTTAGCAGACTTAGCAGCTTTCTTGAAAACAGAGAGAGACTCCCTTAAAATGTCATAGGACACCTGCAACCTGTCCTTATGCCATTTGCGTTCTGCTCGCCTACAATTTCTTCGAAGTGAACGAATGGAATCATTAAACCAAGGAGCAGATTTATTAGTAGAACAATTCATCTTCAGGGGAGCAATGTTGTTAACGATGCTCAGGCAGGTGTTACTAAAAAAAATTTAAATATGAATCAGCTTTAGAGCTTTCTGAGAACCGGTTTGTGATTGACAATTCATCAATTGCCTTGTAAGCAGTAGCAAAGTCCTCGCAGGCTGTAGGAGAAAAGTAGCGAACCCAGCGGGCCTGAGCAGATGTAGTACTTGGTCGGCGAGGAAGGGCAGTAGTGAAAGTCACAGAATTGTGATCAGAGAAACCAATGTTTCCAGTCTCCATGTCCAAAATGGAAAAACCATGGGAAAATACCAGGTCCAAAATATGACCATGAATGTGCGTAGAACTATGCACCCATTGAGAGAAATTAAAGGAATCCATAAGATTACAAAAATCCTTAGATAGCGGCTTACCAGGACAACAGAGGTGAATATTAAAATCACCAAGCAATAACATTTGATCATACATAGTTACTACATTCCCCAAAATGTCTGCAAATTCACTCAAAAAAGCATGATTAAACTGTGAGGGTCGGTAAACAACAGCACACAATACTGGATTTGCCATATCAAGAGACAATTGAAACTCAAAACTCTTATAGACATCAGTCGAAATAATGCGGCCGCAGAAAGAGTTTTTAAAAAACAACGGCCAGACCTCCACCGTGACCAGAGAGAGGATCGCGAAGAGTTAAAAGATGAGCAGTTTTGAGGAACTAGTTCGGAAAAAGAACTCAAGTCCCCCTCTTTAGTCCATGTTTCCGTCATGAACAGAAAATCCAGTTTTCGCGAGATAAAAAAAGTCATGTAAAATGAAAGTCTTATTTACTAAAGACCATACGTTGAGTAATGCCTTCCGAAGCAGTGGATCACTCTATGTTGGAGGTCCCCTGTTTAGCGAGTGAAGAATCTGAGGGTGCACTTTACCCCGGCGAATCCGTGAAAGCAGACACCCCATAGGCACATTGAGGGAGCCAGGCACAATAGGCCCAATCCAACGGCGGTGAAAAGGTACATCCCCCGCACGCCGAGCAGAACAGCAGACAAAGATATTAATTCCAGCTTTCAGTCTGATAGCAGTACCTCCTCGTTTACCGTGTCTTCTGCGGCGTTTCTTGCTAATAGTGGCAATAGGCCGCCGACACAGGTGCTCTGCGATATTCATCCGGAACGATGAGTAGTGCAAATGAGAACCACTCCTAATATCATATCTAATATTAGTAACTGAAGTCCCAATGTCTAGCAGCGTTTATCGATCGTGGACGAAGGTTGTTGGTCACGTCTCAATCACCGAGAGACAGAAAATACTGAACAGAATCCATAATAGAAGGAGCGACAGACAGCTGGCCAAGCACAACGGCGTCATCTTGAATCAATCAATCAAATCAAATGCAGAAGCCTCGGTAAGCACACGAAAATTCCATAGCACTTTACAATAAGGTTACATTTATGCTCACTGGTTATTTACATCAGTTAACCTAGACCTAACAATAATAATAATAAAAAAAATATATATTCTAAAGCATTTATTAATCTTAATGTTAATTTCTAAAATTAACAGACTTGAGCTAACATGAACAGTTGTATTTTTATTAAAGGGATAGTTCACCCAAAAATGTGAATTCTGTCATCTTTTACTCACCCTCAAGTTGTTCCAAACCTGTATGATTGTCTTTATTCTGTTGAACATAAAGTAAGATATTTTGAAGAATGTACAGTTGCTGGTTCCCATTGATTTCCACAGTATGTAAAAAAATACAAAATACTAGGTAGGTCAATGGCTACCAACAACTGTTCGGTTACTAGCAAACTTCGTTTTGTGTGTGTGTGTGTGTGTGTATGTGTGTGTGTGTGTGTGTGTGTGTGTGTGTGTGTGGAGCAGGACACAGAAATTGCAGGTTTGGAACAACCTGAGGGAGAGAAATTGAGGAAAAAATTGTTTAGGTGAACTATAACTTTAACCAATGTTACCTGAGATTAATAAATACTGTAACATTAACTAATGGGACCAAGACTAGTTTAAAAACCTTAACCGTGAACTTTTTAACTAGACAACAACCATAAAATGATTTCCTGTTTGCTAGTGATAGACAGGTGGAATTTTGGGCGAGTGATATTCTCGTTAATTTTAAGCATGTGATTGGACAAAAAGAAATGGATATGCCCATGAACGAGTCATCAAAGCTTTCATTCATTCTTCTGATTCGCAACAACCTTATATTTTAAATGTATATATTAGAATTTTAGTTTTTACATCTACACTGTCATATTTGGCCTCAAATCTACCAGACATACACTGAGAAGTCACACAACTTGCTTCTTACACTTTTCAGGAAATCAAGGACAATAACTGTAGTGTTTTAAATGTTTAAATGTATGTAAATAAATTCACAGGTTATTTTCACAGGTGCTTTTTCTTGTGGATTCTTATGTCTCAATTCTTGATACTGCGGCAAAACATACAGGTATGTTTGTTAAAATGCTCTCCCATATTGTTAGTGTCAGCTTATCCTTGATGTTTTTTTAGCAATGGACATTTCCTCGATGCTCCAGAAATACACAGTTATTTGTATTGCGTATCTCTTGAGATTGGAAAGTGACGAATTAGACAGATGTGTTTTGCTTCAGTCCTCGCTATCACAGAATTGGTTTCTCCTGTGTTATTGAGGAGGTTTGATCGAGACTGACGTTGTTCTCTGCGATAGAATGTGAGACAACAGTGATTGATTCCTTCACCATCACAACCACAAGTCCCTCTGATCAATATGACTCAGTTGTGTGATTACTGACCTTCGTCATAAAGAGTAAATCAGTACATCAAACCAATTCAAGCAGAATAAGCCACAAGAAGGGACTGCAACAAAAAAGTGAATTTTACAGAACAAAGGAGATATTTAAAGAGTTAGAGCAACAGAATTCCAAAGCAAGAAAGAATTTATTTTTTTTTTCTGTAAAATATTTTCTTTTAAAATCATTTTCTTTAAAAAAATGATCGGTGAAATTAGGTATTTCAGAAAACATTGATCATCAACCACAGGAGTTCAAACTAAATATTGTACGAGCCATTTAGTTTTCTATTAATTGTATGAGGTTTGCAACTTTTGCAGTCCTGTTACTAATAGTAGTCTACTACAATTATACCAATACAAATACATTTTTCCATTATAAATATATATATTTTTTTAATATATATTATTTGTAATAGTTTGACACAGTCAACTACTAAAACTATGTAATTTAAAAAATGTAAATGTCAATTTTGTTAGATAATGTAACACTTTGCATAACGTTTTACGTTAACATTAGTTAATGTGAAAAAAAAAAAACATAATACACAAGACTTTTATAGTGTTTAATAATCTTGTTAGTGCATTTAGTAATGTGATGCTAATATATTTGCTAATGAATTTTATTGTTAAATATTTTTAACATTATTTTTAGAATGAACATAAATTAACAGCATACTCTTGATAAAAAACTGTTAACGAAAATATTTTATCTATCCTATTTAACAAACAAACAACAAAAATGTATTTTTATTTTTTTACGAAAGATGTCTCTTATACTCACAAAGGTGATCAAAGATACAGGAAAAACAGCAATACTGTTTATATACTGTGTAATTTATTCCTGTGATGCAAATCTGAATTTTCTGAATCATTAGTGTCACATGATCCTTCAGAAATCATTTTAATATGCTGATTTACTGCTCAAGAAACATTTCTGTCAGTGTTGAAAACAGCTGATGTGTCATATTTTTGTGGAAACCATTCATTTTATTCAGCATTATTTGATGAATTTAAAGTTGAAACAAACATTATTTAAAATAGAAATCTTTTGTAACATTATAAATGTCTTTACTGTCCCTTTTGATAAATTGTATGTGTCGTTGCTGAATAAAAATGTTAATTTATTTTTTAAAATCTTACTGACCCCAAACTTTTCAACAATCAAATTCAGACAATTTGTAACCAGAAGCAGTAAAACTCAACTAG
The DNA here is from genome assembly GCF_001515605.1 of Sinocyclocheilus anshuiensis. NCBI lineage: Eukaryota > Metazoa > Chordata > Actinopteri > Cypriniformes > Cyprinidae > Sinocyclocheilus > Sinocyclocheilus anshuiensis. The sequence continues at coordinate 1,525,731 of NW_015555726.1, forward strand.
CTTTTCACGGTATGACTTCTTAGACCTCCATGACGGACAAGATCATGAACAGCAGTCTGTCTTATTATTGATTCTGTTTAGCACCTGGATCTTTCTAAGTCAAAGGGAGCTTGTTAAAAATCAGTCATGTTTTCGGATCTTCAGAACCCACCTGCGTGCGCCGTCTGACCACCTGCAGCCACGTGCAAATGACTAGCGCTGTGAAGGCTTGTTAAAGTTGCACAAACTAAACAACATTCAATCACAGTCCTATTATGCTTGTGGAAGTATCTCTCCGGTTATTACTTTTATCTAGAGAATTTTTGAATTAACTTATGATTTGTTTAAAGAGTAAAAAAAAAAAACATTTAACAAAGCAGGAATCTATTCGACGGCTCCCAAAGGTAGGTGATTTGGATATTTGTAATCCTTACATTCACATATAATGCAAATATAATATTTGTTAAGGAGGTTCCACATAATTAAATAGCTTTTTTTTTTTTTTTTTTTTTAATGCGTGAACTTCATGCCGTTGCTGTTTTTAACAGGGCTCTCAGAATAGATTTGGCCTTCTGCTATGTTTCAGCATCATCGCGCCTCGAGTTTGCTCTGTGATGCAGGAATGTTTGGCTTTTCTGAAAGGAATAATCCGTTCCTGAGGCGACAACGCACTCATGCTTTAGAATCTGAATTATTCCACAAAACTGTTTTTGCTGGTTTGCAGCTGTGGTGAAGCAGACCCCCTTGAAAGTCGCTGCAAGGGCCAATAATTCAGCTTTGGGGGCCCGTATTATGTTTATAACGGTAATCCCTCTGTTTCCCTCTGGAGGTATTTTAACCTTTTATTTGACACAGAAGATCAAAATACATCTGCTTAATCCAAATCTGCACGCTAACCCCCGAGCTTGTCTGTGTTAATGTCTTGACATGACAGTTTTCCTCTTTGTGTTCCTGGCTAGGATGGTAAATTACCTATGGGCGATTGGTTTCATACCACAGATAAATGAAAAAATGTGAAATTGTTCAGCTTTGGGGGCCAGTATTATGTTTATAACGGTAATCCCTCTGTTTCCCTCTGGAGGTATTTTAACCTTTTATTCGACACAGAAGATCAAAATATATCTGCTTAATCCAAATCTGCACGCTAACCCCCGAGCTTGTCTGTGTTAATGTCTTGACATGACAGTTTTCCTCTTTGTGTTCCTGGCTAGGATGGTAAATTACCTATGGGCGATTGGTTTCATACCACAGATAAATGAAAAAATGTGAAATTGCATACAAGTCTTACCGACAGAACGATCTCAAAGGGGAACTGAGGCAATGCGTGCAATAATGCATGACTTTTCCCTCGATCCCTCTTATTTAAACACGGCAACTCATTTTATAAACCTCACTGTCACTTCATATGTGCAGTGTCCCATGACATAACAGATTTAATAATTCATCAGGCCTACAAAGAGATGAAAGATCTTATACACAGTTATTCAATATGCATGTACCAGGTCACTACTTTACACTTCACACATATTTTTAAATTGGTTGCACTTTACAAGATAAATGCAAAACAAGAAACGATTAATTAGTGTGTGCGACACCACATTTCTAATTCAAGCTGCAATTTAGATTTCTTAAATTAACACAACTTTCAGGAGTCCAGGTGGATTAGCATTAAATCAAGGATTCTGCCTGGAAAAGCATTAAAAGGTACAAGGTTGATGAGCGCTTCTCTGTTTTGTTTTTATTTTAAATATCCCCCACCTCTAAAAGTAGATTATAAACAAAATGAACTGTGGTTTGCTGCTCTACATCTCAGTGAGTGTTTTTATCCTGCAAAAGTCTGGCTCTCGAGACTAGTTTGAATGTGCATATGGAAACATTGTCAAAGAGTTGAGAAAATTAAGTCATTGACATATATATATATATTTACACTTATTTATGGCTCTGTTTTTGTTCTTCATTAAATCTTCAAGAATAGAGCTCTTAAAAGGTCTTTAAAGTTCTGTCAGAACAGAATTTGAATCTTATACAGAACTTAACAGATCTGTATAAGAATAAATCCTTGATTTACTGCTTATCCACCTGGACTCCTGAAAACTCCTGGAAACGCTTGTTTTGTTTACTATGTGGAGACGTCCTGATATCGCGTTTGGTCTCGTTCTGTATCGCGTATCTTGTCAGTGTCTGCGCTCGCTTGGCCATTTTTTGCGGAGGAACAGAGCTCATAATTACTCTGTATCATTTTCTATTCTTTTGTCATTATGTTGTTTATTAAGCTTTTTTACTGTCAAAGATTTTAACACCTTTCATGAAACATTAGATGTGAGAAGAATGAGATTTTTTGATTCCGTGTTTTAATTCAAATGTATTATCAAAAACACTGGTAATCAAATGAATGCATACAATTTAATTACTCTTTTCAAATGTAATCTGATTACATTTAAATTAAAACGTGGATTAAAATTGTGTTATATTCCTTTAAAACATGTTTTAATAAATTGTGTTATTAAATAGCACAAATTGTGTGGTTTAATTCAGAGACACTAGTCCATATCACAACACAATCAAGTGTAGAGTCATACTTTTGGTTTATTCATCCAAATTTAGCCAAATTTAGTGACATTCCATGCTATAGAGTAAATTGAATTTTTATGACTGGATTCTGCAATTCAGTCTATGTTTTCCACATCGCAGACACCATAGTGCCCTACATGCTGTCTCAGGCCCGGCGCCAGAGGGGGGCCTGGCCCCTCACGGACATCCCTGTGTCCCCCCTTCAGACGGAGGGAGACGGTCGGACTTGAGTTTAGCGTGTATTATAGTCTTACTCATACAACTGCCTGCTGTTGCTTCTGATGGCTTTTAGATGGAAAAGCTGCCCATAACCCCTGGTCTAGGATCTGTTTTCTTCGTAATAATAGCATAACAAAATAGATTTGGCAAACAATCCAGTGTATCTGCCCTTCTGCTTTGGAAAGCGTCAAATGATTTTACAATGCATTTTCGCAGAGGTGAGCAATGTAGCCAATCACAGACATGTTTGTTGATTTCTAAAACGCAATGGCCAATCAGAGGTGTTTAGGTTGGAATCCACGCACTCACCGCTCCAGTGACCGTTTTTTGTCCAGTGCTGCGTCCTATCATGCTCGTAACTTCTTTCTGACAAAGACATTTTAAAAAGTTTCATCGTGTAGTCACGTTCATTGTCTCTTTTTTTACTTTGTGAGATCGCGATGAATGAGTGACAGTTTTTAATACATTTAAAGGGAGCACTCTTTGCATGCCGTATACGATAATATATTCAGAATTTAAATAAAACGTGTGTTTTTCATGCTTGACAAGCGGCCACATAAGACACAGACAAAGCTAACTACTACACTATATAGAAAAAAGAGAATAATTTCAGAAGCACAGATGTGATTCTGCAACCGAGCCTGGTCCAAACGCAGGATTTAGGTAAGGAAACGGTCACTTGAAAATGTTCCCCCCCCCCCTAAGAAATATAAAAGCCCCCCCAGGTTGTGTGTCCTGGCGCCGGGCCTGTGCTGTCTTACACAAACACAAGTCTGGTTCCAACAAGTCTGAAATCAATAGCATAATTGATTTAATAATAATTGAAGTCACTTTCACAGCCTTCCTCATGTTCCCTTTCATGGGAACTTCGAACTGCATCCTCTAGGTTTCCCATAGCGACCCCTAGAGGACACAGTGTCTCGTTCCCTACTCAGGGAACCATGGTTACATAAGTAACCTGAGACGTTCCCTTTCATGGGAACTTCGAACTGCGTCCTCTAGGGGTAGCTATGGTAAACCTAGAGGACGCAGTGTCTCGTTCCCTACTCAGGGAACCATGGTTACAGAAGTAACCTGAGACGTTTTTCACTTATTTGCAAACATTACATGATGTAATGTTAGATTTGTCATGTTGTGCGTGAAGGTTAACACTTCAGTTTCTCTCCACAGTTTTACAGTTTTTAGTTATTCAGCCGGAAATCATTCCGATTTGGTCTGTTTCATGTCCAGCACACAAAAACTATTGCTGAAAAGATTAATATCAAAACGTCTCCTGTATTGAAAGCATCTGCTGTGACAATTCTGACAATTAATCGATCACAACCTACAAAAAGCTTGTTTCTCAAATACATTATGACAATGAGGCAGTAACACACTTATTACAACTGCACAATGTAATTATTTACTACTTATTTTCACATAATTTGTTCAGTTGCAATCCTAAAGCACTTTTATTCCATGAAGACAAAATTGTGCTTTACAAAGACTCTCAAGTTTAGAGCTCATTGTGACATTAGAAAGGTCAAAGATGTTTTCAAACTTTCTTCACTTTATATACTATCCCAAGGATTTCCATCTTCCAATTTGCAGAATATGATCTATTCTTATGAAGCCTCTCTAAATGAACTCCAAGGTTAGCATGTACAATCGCACAAACAACAACCCATGAACATTTAGTACAGGCCTAAAATGCTGACTCAGAAAATGCATTAAACCATCATGTCATACGGTGTTTAAAGGATTAGATCATCCACATATGAGTAATAATAAAAGTAGCCCATATATCCACTGTTCTTCTTTCATAAGACATAATTCTTTGAAAATCCATCTTTTGTGTTAAATAAAAGAAATTAAGTTTGGAATGACATTTGGAGTATATCATTTGGAATAACATTTACATTTATGCATTTGGCAGACGTTGACTTACACTGCATTCAATGTACACGTTTTATCAGCACTTGCTTTTCCTGGAAATAGAATTCTTGACCTTGGCGTTGATAGCACCATGCTCTACTGTTTGAGCTACAGGAAGGCGATGAATAACAACGAGTAAATAATTATAGAATTAATTATACTTTTTGGTGAACCATTCATTCATTTGTAAATTAGGAGCTCACAGAACAGATTATTACAGTAACGCTACCTGTTTGTTAAGTCACTCTGATTAAAATCAGCAGGTGGGAAAAACTACTCTCTCCGCAATACCCATTTCAATCACTAGTTGTCAATATTACATGCTCACTTCATCATGTAGAGTTAAAAAAAAACAAACAAAAAAAAATTGCATTATACCTTGAGCTGTGAAGTTTTTCTGTATAACAATGCAGATACGTGGATGTGCAGCTGGCTAATAAGAGGTCTGTAATCTGCATCTGTATACATGGTGTTTATTGTACTATAACTGGTTTTAAGAATGGTGCATGTGGCATTACTCTCAAATGCATCTTTAGAGAGGGTCGTGTGTTTGCTGAGACTGATGAAAGGCTGTAAGAGAAAGGTTGTGCGGAAAGCCCTTTTATGGAGATTGTTTGGGTGTATTTATGCAAATGACTAACCTCATGCACACAGTCACTCATTTAGAACACTCCAAATTCGTTAATATTAGAACGAGGTTAAAAACAAATTCATGTGCGTACACAAGTTTTGTGAGAAGTTCTCATGTACATACAAATCCAAAATATTCCACGCAATTATTAGTGAATGAGAGTCATTGTCAGTGGTGTGTCTTGTTTTTCTGCTTGTCACTGCATCACCTGAAGCAGCTTGCGTGACCTATCAATAAAATACACACTACATTCTCACCAAATAATGTAAACAGACGTGCAGAGGTGGTATTGGAAACAAGTATATGAAATTCTCTTGCAATGCAATGCAATGCAATAAACATGAATTATTTCGCTTTTTCTCCTGTATTTCTCTCATTCTGAATCACAAAGGCATTTTTGGAAGTTTCTTCAACTTTGGGCACTTTTAATGTCCCAGTAATTGAGATAACTTTTTCCACTCATTAAAATTCCTTGAAAACGTTCTGCCATGCTTTCATCATTTATTTTTGCAAACAGATTTTGCTTTACCCTTTCTTAGACTTTGAGTGTTAAACTATGATAATCCAATATAACAATTAAATCTGCAAATGCTCTAAACAAGTTAAATAAAAAATAAATAAATAAAAACATTTCAGCATTTAGTGTGTGAAAAATGATTTGATCGCTTTTTAAAAAAAAACAAAAAAAACAACTGTTCCATGTTTCCATCACAACCAACCCTAATAAAATTAGGTTGTGCACTTGTTTACTGTACCAAGCAGACTGCATATCAATGAAAAGCACTGAGATGAAATAGGACATATGATAACGACATATATAACATGTGATGTGTGAAGAAAACAAGGAAAAATTATGGCATTTTTTTAATTATCTTTTTTTATGTTTGTATATATTTTTTTGCATTCAAATAACTGTTGAACTCATCAAACTATCAAAAAAAAAATCAAACTTAACATTTCAAAAGATATCTTTAACACCAGGAAAGAAAAAAAATCAATACAGTCGATTTGGCGTTATATAACATGTAGTAATTAATAATTATACTGTATTTGCACTCATAGTAATTTTAAAACAACAAAAGCAAAAATTAAACATGTCTAGAAATATTTTACCAAATCTATCAATGTTTTGTATGCATCTTACCTATCAAAAAAGATTACAAAAGGCCATACATTTTCTTAGTGAGTTGAAGTCGTGTTTCTCTGCCATGTACTATTTTCATAATCTGTCAATTAATAAGATGTTGTAAAGTGCATGTTTAATAATGTCAACAGCACATTTCATGTAAATTTACAGTTAAAGACTTCAAAATACATTTTAAATATAATTATAGCACAAAATATAGAAAATTAAAAGTAATTCCACATACAGAATTATATTTGTGTTTTTCTTCATCGATTGTTTTGTAAAATATATGTGTGTGTGTGTGTGTGTGTGTGTGTGTGTTCCACAAGAAAGAAAACCATATAGGTTTGAAACAATGGTGTCAGTAAATTATGACAGAATGAAATAGTAGTCCTTTATCATAGGCTACAACTTTCTTACCTGTGTGTCATGATGTGACAAAGTACAGTATATGACTGACAAAACTGCAGCACTGTTTTATCTGACACTTTTTATAGGGATATGACATATTATCATATGTGATTTCTCATTAAAATTATGTACAATTCATAGCATACATTCATTCACCAGATTAGGTGCTGAATCCAATAGCTTAGATGTTGATTTCTGATCTGGCTTGTTCTGGCACAAATTAAGCCCTGATGTCATTTCATACGAAATCACTGAACAAGAGCTTAAAAGCCCATATGCATTCTTAGGATAATTGAAGATTGAAGCACAGAGCGTCTGGGTAAGATATGAACTTTTATTATTGGCATTGTCAATTAACTCAGGCTGATCCAACTAGTGAGACTAGACTGGTGCAATCCATACTGTAGTGAGACAAGTGACCTGCTGGTGTCTGTGCGGTGCAGATAAAGAGCCGTGCACTGCGTTTCCTCAGACGGCAGGTGTTTTCCGTGGCAGGTATGAGACACTTCTCATGGCTCCGCCGCAGACATTGTGATGCAGGAAGGCATCAGTCCAAGCATTCTCATTCCATTATAATCACTTACAACCTTGCCAAAAAAAAATATGTTGGCACTCATAATAATAGTACTCCTATTTTCTCCTTGTTTTCTTTTTTCTTTTTCTTTTTTTCTCAAAATTCAATTATGAGAAGAAAATTATTCGTCATCATAATTGCAACGTGGAATGAAATTAGATGCAAATTAGCTTGTGCAATTGTTTGAGTTTTTTGTGTGTGCATGTCAAGGAATAATGGTGTAAATGTTGATAAGGACAAGAGGAGAAATAATTCATCTCCTGGCTTTTGGGATGGGAGAGAGAATGGAGGTGCTGGTACTTGAACAAAGGCAAACAGGAGAGAGGGCATGCTGGGAAAACAGGTGCCAGGATGCATGCGAGTAGAAAATGGTGCTTTGACAATGAGAGAAAATGACTACTAGCCTCTTTCACCTTTTGCAGCACAATAGCCATAATTAAACCTGTCTGTTATACATTGTTGGAACCAGCTATGCCATTTTATAACCTCACACTGCCTTTATTTTTGTGTTAAAGTCCTATAAAAGAGGCTGAGTAATGCATTAGAATATCGGGGGTGTTTAAACTAGCATACTGAATGCTTATCGTTATTTGCAGTATGCATAACATGAAGAGTATGTGGCTTTTCTTTATGCATGGAATACAGAAATCTGTCAAAATGTGTAGTTCACAACCGTAGCACACTGTCTCCTGCATTGCATTCTAATGTTGTATGCCACTATATACAACTAATTTAAAGGAACAGTTCACCCAAAAATAAACAAATAAATAAAATTCTGAAAATCCACTCACCTTCAGGCCATCCAAGATGTAGATGAGTTTGTTTCTTCATCAGAACAGATTTGGAGAAATTTAGCATTGCATCACTTGCTTACCAATGGATCCTCAGCAGTGAATGGGTGCCGTCAGAATGAGAGTCCAAAACGCTGATACAAACATCACAATAATCGACAAGTAATCCATACAATTCCAGTCCATCAAATGTCTTTTGAAGTGAAAAGCTGTACGCTTGTAAGAAACAAATCCATCAAGAAACTGTTGCATTCATTATTCAGGAATATTTGATTGCTGAATCCCAGCTAACAGGGAACATTCTTAAAACTTTGGCAATTGTTCTGGCAAAGTTCTCTCAAATTTAGGGGAAAAAAAATTAACAATTTTAAGAAGATAAAAATGATAATTGGTAAAATTAAATGTTCCCTTGATGTTCATATAAAAAAAAAAAAACACACATTTAGATTATGTTCAGTATATTTCCATAACTTAATGGGAATGTTAGCAAAACGTCCTTAGTTAGCTGGGATACCATGAGCGACCAATCAGAATCTATTATCTCTTAATAAATAAATGTCCGGTTCCCTCAAATAGCTTCAAAGTTGGTTATTTCTTGTTAGCAATGAATTTCAATTGAGCAGCTTGACTGTAGTTTGCCTATTTTAAATGATGAGTAGCTTGTAACTTAGGAAGCCACAGTTTCGTAGTATCTTTCCCAACACTGCTTTGTTTTCCATTTCAAATTATCCATCATTACAAAGTTGCAGAATGTCTGGCACACAGAAAGATACTGACCCGGTCTGTTGACTAACTGTATAGTATAGCCTTTTGATCTGTATATTAACTCTGCATTTCAGCGCAGTGATTTGTATTTTTATGACTGTGTTTGCCAGCAGATCAGCTCACCTGTTCCTTTCTCAGCAGTAGTTCTGTCTTAGAGCTAATGGTTCCTTCTCCTACAATCCTCCGTCTGAACTGTGACAGTTCACAGAGCCCTGTTTCACCCCTGATAGTCAGCCTGCCAAAAATGTCTGAACCTCGTTAGCAGACGCCGACGTGTGGCATCGCTGCAAACCCAGTGCGAGAAGCGGCGTCAGAGACGACTAAATGTTTTTGGCGGGTGCCTTTCGTTCTAAGCGCCTCTGCCAGCCCAGATTTCAGACATTAGCAATGTGTCCTTGTGTCTGGCAGGCAGCAGAACCTCAAATAACTAGGAAAAAGCTGGTATTGAGTGCGTATCCACTCCCAGCAGCTAGCTTGTCTGTCTCTGCCCACCTCATTTGCAGTCCTAAGATGTCCACCCACCCATTCTAATAGTTATAATATGGTGCCATGGTCACACATGCATCATGGCGCTGGCATTTTGCTCAGGCTGGCAAGAGTGTGTAGTGTCTGCAAGGGGTTTGGCGCCTGGAGTGGTGGTGTATCCATGTCATTGCTTTCACGGCCACGCCCAGCTGTTGTCTTGGACATGGCTTTCATTTCCGTGGGTGATTTCGGTAGTGACAGGGCTCAGAGCGTTGCTGGCAGGATGAACTGATCTCCTGCGGAGCTCGATCAGCAACTCTTCCCTGCCTATTAGTGGTGCAGAGGATTCTGGGAATGGATGGCCGGTGGTCTGCAGTTCTGTGGAAAAGGCTGAGGAGAACAGAAGGTTTGGGATATTGAGTGAGATATCAGAGCATATATACAGTGTAAAGAATTCTGTTTTCAAAGGCTGCATTTATTTGATAAAATGTGAAAAATTACTACAGTTTAAAATAACTCTTTTCTATTTGAATATTATTTTAAAATGTCATTTTTTTCCTGTGATGCAAAGCTGAATATTCAGCATCATTACTCCAGTCTTCAGTGTCACATGATCCTACAGAAATCCTTGTAATATTCTGATCTGCTGCTCAAGAAACATTTCTTATTATTATCAATGTTGAAAACAGTTGTGCTGCTCATTATTTTTGTGGATATAGTGACCTTTAGGATTCTTTGATGAATAAAAAGTTTTTAAAAATTATATTATATTGTAACATTATAAATGTCTATACTGTTGCTTGCATCATTGTTGAATACAAGTTTTAATTTCTTTAAAAAATTGACAAGTGGCCATATAAACCATTATGCAGAATTAATTATTTGTCATTAGGCTGCCTTCGATTTTTAGCTATTTTCTAGCTAAAACATACAGTAAATCATGCACAACAAGAAGAGGAACATGCATTAATAAAGTAAAAAGGGTCTATTTTGACTTTTATAGTCAAAAAAATAAAAATAACACACACACACACACACACACACACACGGGGAGGAAGTATGTAGGACTTTGTGAATGATGGGTATTTGAATTCTGGAAAAATGGAAGTGTCAGCCAAGCCAAAGTGTAAGTAATGCTATTAGTAAAAGTTGTTCTTATTAAAACATCAAAAAATGTTTTTTCAAAACAAACTATATCTATGTGTATCTGGTAGAATGTATACGTGTTACTACGTTCATCTGGGTCAACATAAGTTAGCTACACAACCCAAGATGGATCATATGCTAAATGAAGGAAAAGCATCAGGGGAATTTCCTGCACTCACTGGTCCAGAATCTTCTTGCACCTGGTGTACTCAGATGACAGCCAGCCAGCTGAGTCCTGGATAGCTTTTTCTCTGCTTTCTCAGTCTCACACTGGCGGTCATTGCCTTGTGCACATCTCTGAAATGTGGTTGACACTTGCTATACAGCAAGACAAGACACCTACAAAACCAAACACCGTTCAACAATATGAAAAAAAAGGTCAGTTTTACATTTTGCCATAAAATTATCATGAAATGTAATTTTCAATGTGTTTGTTCTTAAACACAATTTGGTTGGGTCTAGTTTTCATGTCTCACAGGTGTATTTTGTATTTTTAATCCTGTCCTAATATATATATATATATTTTTTTTTTCATACAACCCCTGTAAAAATTACAGAGCAGGTAAAATACAGTGTTTTGGCTTTGAGAAATTGAGAACGTCTGAAGTATACAACAAAAATGCTTGTACTGCAACGAACCATTGCAACACCAAGCAAAACAAGTGAGTAGTGTGTTCACCAGTGTTAATTTCTTGACAAATAATTTTCGTCAAGGACATTTCTTACACCGACTATAACGAACTAAAACTCTTTTTGAATGACAAAAAATATGATGTAAATCTATTGACATTTTCGTCTACGAATAAAAACAGAGACGAAAATGTTAGGGAGGGATGATTTGGGAAGAGATTCATTCAGAACGAATCCGCTGCGTGGTTCGGAGGTTAGATGCGTACATATAAACCAGCGGGACATAAGCTAACATACACTTGCTGCACGTTGCATAAAACATTAACAAAATTTAATATGTGGGAGTAAGAGAAGAGCAGACATATGGATAAATCTGATGACGCAAGAGAGAACTCAGTTCGGTCCGGTTTTCTGAGCGCACACACTGAAGCATACACACACAGAAAGCGTGTCTCACAGCGCGCGAGTACTCTTTTGCCTCGCATGAACGGAGAATTACATACAAAATGATGTTGAATTGTCCGTTTTGACGAGTATTCACGTAAACACAGTTGATTACGTCTTAAGTGAACGTAAACAGTAGGGAGAACGTGTAT
>NW_015555726.1:1537812-1541057 GCF_001515605.1 Sinocyclocheilus anshuiensis
TTAATCAAGCAACAACAGAAAGACAGAAAATCACGCACTGCTCTTGACTGAAAAACTTTAGTAGCCCTAAAGATTAATCTAAATTTATTTATAGAAATATATATGTCTGCTTGAAAGAATGAAGAATATGGTAAACAATTTGCTACAAAGAATGCATAATTAGCCTATATAGGCTTGGTATTTCATTAAAAAGAAGACCATGTTCTTGCTCTTTATGAGAAGTGGTTTTATTTCATTTTAACATAAAGGCATGTTGTGTGTCAACGCAGTAAAATCGGTGTCTATCATGATAAAACCTTAATATCAAACATATAGAATGAGTTTGGAAATTTTAGAAAAATGCTTAATAAATGCACTGTAACTAAACCCATTAGATTTTAGCCGACTAAATTTACTGTAGATTTAGTCGACTAAAATCATATGATATTTAGTCGACTAAAACTAGACTAAAACTAAAAACAATTCAGATTACTAAAATATGACTAAAACTAAATGGAATTTTAGTCAAAAGACTATGACTAAAACTAAATCAAAATTTGCTGTCAAAATTAACACTGGTGTTCACACTGAAAATTCCAAAAAGAAAAAGTGCACGTTAAATACCCGAAAAAAAAAACAATAAACAAAGTGTGGAATGTTGGACACTTCATGCACTCAACTGTCGCAGCTTTAATTACGTAGCAAAGGGGGAGGGGCTATCAGACTCTGATTATGAATGACAAAATAACCTAATACAATAAATACACTACATGGTTGAGTACATTGTGCATAAGTGCATAATGTATAAGTGCATAGTGTATAGTAGGCATGGGCCGATTACCGGTTTCAAGGTATACAGCGATTTAAAAATGTCAAGGTTTCAAAACCGCTAATATTTTCCGTTATACCGTTCCTGCGGTATGCACTGTTTTTCATGTCTCCTCAAAGACTGAAAGTGTAGGAATCCCTCAGGTTGAGTGCAGTGTAGAGAGTAACACGACCCTCTTCCTCTTGTTGGTGCGAACGAGCGGTCAGTCACATGTGTGTAGGATGGCCGATCTTAAGGAGCTTCCCCTGGAACTTACGCGATCGGCAACCGGCCGTATTTTGTCTTATTGCAAGCAACTCGTCTCTGTTCTGGACTTGCACAAACTGCGTTGCAATGCAATTGTTTTCCAAAATGTAATTTATGTGAAAATATGAAGTCTGTAAACACCCATCAACACAGGCCAGAGACGTTGAAGACGGACGCACAGAGCAAAATATTGTAGCAGGCAGATCACTCACTGTTCATGATGAACTATTGGAAGAAAATCCTCAATATTGATTTGGGGGTTGATATGAATGCGTTTCTGAGGGGAACTGACTGTCTTCAGAAAAGTTTACGTGGTATTTTCTTTTAATCTCGTCTCTGTATAGTTCATATTAAAGCAGTGTTTCATCGTAGTGCTGCTTTGTTTACGGCGGTACCCAAGGAAACACTGTATCTGGTGTTTGAGAAATGCCTCCTGCTGTCAGAGAGTGAATCTGCGTCTCATTCAGAGCGTCTGCTGTTTGCTTCGTTCAGGCATGTACTATAATTTCACAAAGCTAGTCAGATCAGAACATTCTGTTTTTGCTTCAAATTGGGTTATTATTAAATCAAATTATGTATATGAAATTATATAACTAAATCATATGAAATGATATAAATGATATGTATATTAATTATATAACTAAAATTAAATAACTGTAATTACAGATTTAGGTTAAATAAAGATGTCAGTCTTTATTTTTCTTCTTTTTAGGAAACAAATCAAAGAAAAAATAAACAAATTCTACTGTTCCTAATATTATGTATGTTGCTCAAAAACAAAATATATTGTGTTCAGCGGAAAAAAATATTATTTTTTTTTAACCCAGTCATTTAAAAATAACACATTTTAGAGCTGTAACGACAATACCGTGATACCGTGAAACAGTGATATTTTTGCTTAAGGTTATCATACCGTCAAAATCTCATACCGGCCCATGCCTAGTGTATAGTGCGTCATTTGGTATGCAAATTTATTTTTATTTTTTTTCCCTAATTAAATTAGCATTTTTAAAATAATTGGTTGAGTGAATGATTCAAATGACTCATTCAGTTGTTTTGTTCCTGAATGAATCAGCCTTTTTGAACAAATCGGTTGAGTGACTGATTTAAATGAATCACTCGTAATGGTGTTCACTTCTTTGTTTCTGAATGAATAATGATGAATTGTAACTCAAAAGAATTGGTTGAGTTTCAAATGACGCATTCAGTTGTTTTGCTCCTGAATAAATCAGCATGTTTGAGCAAATCATTTAAGTTATTGATTGAAATAACTCACTCATAAAGACTATCAGTTGTTTGTTTCTGAATGAATCAGCATTTTTTAACAAATCAGTTGAGTGTTTGATTCAAATAACTCACATATAAAGACAGCCACAGGGGTACTTCCTGAATGAATGAGTGTTTTTGAATGAAACGGTTGAATGAATGAGTCACTTGTCGACATCTAGTGTAACGATGAAGAATGAATAGTTGAAAATCTTTACGATTAACTGACAGTCAGTCTGGAACACAAACAGGCATTTGGAATGATACAAATACTGAAATGACTTCATGCCTCCTGATAATTAATTAGCATCTGAATAGGGCTTTAGTAATAATTTAATCCCAATGCTATCTGAATCAGTACTTAAAGTGACATGCGTCAGATTTTAATAACTGTAACTCAGATATTGGTTATAAAGCTAACATCATCCAAATAGTGCTTTTAATAAAAACCCGTTTGAAAATATATACAGTATTTTTGATAAGGAACAGAAGAAACCCTTTGCAAAAGCAGCTTAAAGCAATTTATCACATGCGATCCGGCGTGCACATACATGACTGCTGGAGGAACAACAGAAGGTGACGGGCATGCTATGGTGAGACAATTACACATAACATACAGTACTTTCCTGAATCAAAGGGCACTGAGAGTGACATGAAATTGATTTTCTAACTGTTGCCTGTTCAGCCCACTGCATTCGCTCTGAAATATGATTACCTGACCTGCAAATACTGCTTGTCCTGTACAAACACAATATGTTGAGAACAGGATGGAGGCGAGAATAGAATGCTTCAGTATTTGGAGAAGCAAACAACTAAATAAATATGCACCCTCTCAATACATGGTAACGGTAGTATATTTTATAGCATGCACTAAATGTACAAATTGGTAAAAACATTGCTTGCTGATAGTGTTTTTAGCATTTAG
>NW_015555726.1:1541446-1556378 GCF_001515605.1 Sinocyclocheilus anshuiensis
GCCATACAGCTTCAGTATTTGGAGGAGCAAACAACTAAGTTGATATGCACCCTCAATACATGAGAATGGTAATATATTGGCATTTAAAATGTCTTCACGTGATAGTTGTTGTGAGAGATCACACCTGTCTTGGTGACATTTAGAATAATATACACTAATGAATCATATACAAAAAGATGAGGAGCATGTAAATAGGGTAAATAGGATCAATTTTAAATTCATATCAATCTTAAATTCATTCATTAAATTCATTGACTTTAATTTGTACGGTATTTAACCGACCCTGCATCCCAATGTTCATACTATCCATCCTAAATAGTATGTGAGATTAGAATAAGTGTGTCCCAAAACATAGTATGTTGAAAAGAGTATGTCAAAGTCCGCAGATGGTCTAATATTTCAGGTAGATTTTTTAATTGTGGATCCGTTCACACTCTAATGGCTAATATTGCCCACAATTCATTGCGCTTTGGCAAAGGATTAAGTTAAGAACTACAAACACGAATGAAAAGCATTAAAAAAACTACAAACATGGTGGATGTCCGTGATAGAGGGGTATGAGTTACTAATAATCAACATTTAACCTGGTAAAACATAATTATTTAATCTTATCTGTGTTATATTTCATCTTCAACAACAATGTGAAATTTTATAAACATCCACTTGGACATTAACTGTTAAATGCATCATTATGCAAAAAAAAAAAAAAGATCTGCATTACTGGCATATCATCATGCTACTTTTTTTTTAAATATGGAAACTGTGACAAGAAGATTGACAGGCCCGTTTACAGTGACAGGGTGCGTGTAACTGCGACAGAGCGGGTCCGTAAGTATGTCCCAAAGCTTGCCTACTCTTCTACTACACACTCAAAAGTGTGTACTTTTTCTTCACCAAAAGAGTACATACTTTATGGGCGTAGTATAAGTCGGCACATTGGGACACAGCACCAGAATATTTCCTGAAAAAAAAAAAAAAGAAGATGTTCCTCCTCCATCAAATCTCCCTTATTGTTCTGCCCAATATTGCAGTTTTATTATTCTTCTGTATATACGCAGTGTTTATTTAGTTTGGCAACAGTCAACATGCAGCAACGGTTTCAGTTCAGCTGTGAAAACAGTCTTTGCCTTGGAGAAAGATATGCTTGTAAGTTATTTACTATTTTTAATAAATCTATAAGAGTGTTATGTGCTTAGACAATATTACTTCTTGAAAGTAAATATCGTGATTTATATAATATGATAATGGAAGAAAGTTTTCCATCACATGTAGGCTATACACACTTGCAGACTGTATGCCTTAATATTCACATGTATATCACACAAATGAATGTACAAGTTGTAATTTCATTTCTTGTTTATTGTATTTCAGTTTTACAAAGAAAAAGGAAATGAGCAATCACAGAAGTAAACATTCTGGAAAGAATAAACTGCATGTTTGTTAGCTAGCTCTCTAACTTCTTCAGAGGGACGTATTTGCGAGGACACCATACTTATTTTACATACACATTTTATCATTGTTTTGTGAGTAATCATGATAGACATTCTAATAATTGTTTTACATTGTGATTATTTTGGAATAGCTTATCTCCATTTTCTAATCATAGATTCTCTGTCAGGCAGACACTTGACCTGTGATTCTCATTATCTTTGTCTTTTATGAAAGTTAGATTTGTGGTGAAACTGTGATACAAACATGAGAGTAATGACTGCTTTATGTGCAATCATAATAGGACTTGCCTTTAGAAGAAAGTGACAACGAATGAAGGCTGTTTAGCATTTGAAAGTGAATTAATGACACTTTCAGTGAGCAAGGGAATTCTGTGATGCTCTCTGTACAAGGCAGGAAAGGATTATTACACTACATTCATATAATGAGATAAGTATTGGCTTAAAATATATAGAGTACACATTAGATGAGCCCATCCAACAATAAAGTACACAGTGTGTGGGTGTGTGTGTGTGTGTGTGTGTGTGTGTGTGAGTATGTGTGTGTGTGTGTACACATTTCCACTTATTCACATCAAAATAATAGTGAGCTGTCACTTTAAATGATATGATTTTCAGGAGGAAGTGACACCATCAGGGGCCATGTTCGAAGGATAATATTTTCTATAAAAAATTGTAATTCAGGAAGGGTGCATTACATTTATTAAAATGACAGTAAATACTTTCACATTGTTACAAACATTTAAATGTATTATTATTTTTTTTTATTTAAATGTTGCTCTTTCGAACTTTACATTCGTCAAAGAACCCTGAAATAATGAATGATGGGTTTCACAAAATTATTAAGCAGCACAACTGTTTTAAATAATAAGAAATGTTTCTTGAGCAACAAATCAGCATATCAGAACAATTTCTGAAGGATCATTCGACACAGAAGACTGTAGCAATGGCGTCTTAAAATTTTAATAATCTTTACTGTACAGTATTATAGCTTTGACTGTATGTTTGATCAATTAAATGCAGCCTTGGCGATCATAAGACGTTTGTTTTGTTTTTTTCAAACACATCAAAGTAATCTTACTGACAACAAATATATATTTTAAAATAGCAACAGGAAAATGGCACACCTTTCGTGGAACACGGTGGCACAGAGTTAATGATAAATATTTACTTATAATCAAATTGCATGTATCAATGAGTCACAGTACATTGCATGATAAATTAATTATTTTTTTTAGGAAACGTTTGCAGAGTGTAAAATGTACTGTAGTAAATTATGTTCTCTGTTGATAATCACACACCTGCAAAAATTGGTTGCCGGGAGACGTTTGTATTAACAATAACACCTGCAAAGCTACCAGTAGCATTATCATTTGGTAGATCAGTCACATGTCTTTTACAATAACTGCCTATATATTTCTGAAAGCAAAGATGTAGCCCCTGAAGTACAAACTGCTATATGAATGGGAATGCAAATATGTATCTTTAATTAAATATGAACATATCCTGCTTGTGTGAATCATGTTAAGCCATCAAGTGATTCAAACTGGGCCACGAAAGCATTCATCCCAGTCTCAGTGTGTATTCATTCTTCACATGTAACAAGCTCTATTTGTTCTCTGTTGACAGCATGAGAGAACGTTTTATCTGTAGCATGTAAAACTTCACGTGATGACACGG
Organism: Sinocyclocheilus anshuiensis; assembly: GCF_001515605.1. NCBI lineage: Eukaryota > Metazoa > Chordata > Actinopteri > Cypriniformes > Cyprinidae > Sinocyclocheilus > Sinocyclocheilus anshuiensis. Next base: position 1,544,575 of record NW_015555726.1, read on the forward strand.
TCAGCTGTATTCTGTGATAAGAGCCGTGAGTCTCACGAGTGCCAAATCCAGCAGCCTCAGCAACACAAGCCTGCTCTTGCTGCTGAGCTGGCTTTTATCACCTTGGAGACATAATCTTTTACTTCATTAATTTTTCTCAAGCTGTCATTTTAAGCAAGAATGGGGTCTTACGTGAGGCAACGGATACCCTGCATCTGCCATCATATAACCTATACGTACTGTACAGCCAGCAGACAGCAGCCTTTTGTTGCTTAGGTTTCCTGTGCGAACACCATGTTAAACAATTCACTGAAGAGCAAACACATTTAAGCCCTTATGCTGTTGTCAGGTGGTTTCGGAGACGAGTCTCCGAAGTGATGATTTTTAAATTAGCAGGAGGATGCGGAGATAGCAATATACGGTAAATGTAGACAGGGTTATTTTGGTTAGCAACAGGGGTTTGTGAACCTGCCCTCCACATTTGTCAGGCGTAATAGCTTTGTCAGTTATGCGACAGAGTCTGGCTGTGAGAGGCAGTGGATGAGGTATTACTGTTTAGCTCACTTTATCATTGAAATGCAACAGGGATGACTTTAATGCGGGCCCCCTACTGGACGCGCTGCCATCGATGCTCGCAGGAGGCCAACGCTGCATACATCAGCCCATGACACGAAAATACCTGTAAATTGGCAACCGCAAACCTTAGTAAATCATGCTGCGCGATTAATTTAAATACTCTCCTCCCATAAATGTTGTGTCTGAAAGGGAAACTCCTACATATGCAATAAGGTCAGCTGCAAAATTAACTGTGCCCACAACTTTTCATTGCTAAAGTTTCACTGTGTATCTTTAGTAAATCCTGACAGTATTTTTATTTTTTGTGCTGGCACAAGCTGTTATAGTAAAACTGGCCCTATGTTTTTTTTTTTTTTTTACATTGACAAATTTTTGTCAATCATAATGAATCAAATTGCATTTAAGATTCTGAAAGTTATGTTTATGTGGACCGTAAATGTTGCGATTCGATTCACATTTCCATTTACATGTGCATTATGTGTACTGCAAACAAAACTTGTGCAATTCTTAGTAGCTGCGTTCAGAAACTGAGAAAGCTATTTCACCTCAGCTACTGTGAGTATAATTGTCATTTTTTTCCATGATGACATATCTAAAAAGAAAGCTGACATATGTCAGAAAAGCTTTTAATAAATTTTAGTTCCATCCACTGAGCCGTTCGTAAGACATGAGACGTAAATAAGCATACTCATGTTCACATCATGTAAACCATGTCCCAATCTTTTCAGAAATGTTTTGTTGCTGTCGTGTTTGTTTCAGCAGCAGAGAGTTATTGCATTTTCAATATTCTATTAATCATTTACAGTAATATCAAATATGCGTCATGAAAGTAAATAAAGTCCATTTTGATTTCATGTTGACTTTGAAGAACTTTAAAGTTCACTTGGGGCCTAGCAGAGATAAACAACTGTTTTTGGATGATCCCACCTCTAGAGACCAGACAACAGCAGCAGAAAAAGAACGTTTCACAGTGTGTTCTAGAGCTTTCATCAGTTTAAAGTTCCAACACGGTCCCAGCAGGATGTTCTGGCAGTGTTAAATGAAACAATGCCAGTGTTTGAAAACTTCCCATCAGAGAGCCAGTCGCTCAGATCACGAGTCTGTAAATGCAGTGAAACTAATCCTGCTCTTCTTCTTAACCTTATATTAATTAATTAATTATTTTTATCTGTCATCTATAATAAATGTAAAGGCCAGGGACTTACGCCAAGAGGTTTGGACATGAAAGAGAGAGACTTACTTTAAACCTGCTTTGGCTTGGAATAAAAAAAGATGTTTGGGGAACCTTCAAAGGACCCCTGAATCTAATTTATGACATCTGTGCTGAGGTTTACCTGGCAACTCTCAACATCAAAGTTTAGAGATTAGCATTTTAAAGGTGTCTGCCATGGATCAATCACATCCTGCTGAAGTCCCGCCGAATTCCGCTTTGTCATTGAAAATGTATAATTGGAGAACGTGTTGTTCAATTACAGAAGCTAATGGACTGCACCTTACGAGCGCTCAAATGCATTATTCAGCTTTTCGAGTTATGTCCTGAATTTCTTCACAGAGGCTGGGAGCAGGAGGTCAAAATCCAGCACCCTCAAAGTTAACTTTGGTCCATAACTGTTCAACTTCTGTTTAAAGTTCTTCTTCAGGACATGGCATTTCTGCGGATGTGTCAGTCTGCACCAAATACATCAGAATAATCCATCACAATGCATAAAGTTCTCAAAGGTCACAATATATACCTTATATTTATGTGCAACCCTCCACAGACCCAAAAAATCTATCATATTTCCTCACCATCATTCTTCATTTCTCATTGCTGCATTTCTTCTGTGGAACACAAAAGAAGATACTCTGAAGAATGTTGGTGAGCTTTATGAATTTGGACCCCAAAGATATATATTGTATGGACAAAAAAATGTTTTCAAAATATATAAATTTTTAAATATCGTGTTCCATTAAAGAAAGAAATACACACAGTTTTGGAATGATATAATTTTAATTTCTGATTAAACTAACTAGGTTTATTGCTTACAAATCATATTCACAGATCACTGGACAAACACAGCCTGTATTTAAACTAACTTTGTGTTTACAATTAATGTTTATATTTTGGAGTCTATTCCAGATGATGACTTTCCTTCTGGAAAAGAAAAAGAAGAAGAAGAAGCATAAACCCGCCTAAGCCTGCTTAATAAATTGACCTCCCAGAATGGCAAAGCTGGTTTACCAACTAAAAAAGTGCCTAAAACTCCTCTAAAACCAGCACAACTTGGAGACCAGCATAAACCAGCATTAACTTTGCATGCAAAGTTACAAAATTCAAAGGTGCCCATAACTTTTTGCTTGTGCATCCTCAAATGTTGAGCAAAAACTAGGCTGAAAAAGATTTTTGAGATATAGGTGTCAGAATAATGTTTTATACTCCTCCTGATCTCTCACCCACGTTAATTTGTTATCTACTCACTGCCTTTTAATTTCCATCTCAAGGTCAGTGTTTAATTTCCACGCCTGCAGGGTGTATGTACAGTCTGGACGGACTTTCCTCAGAGACTCTCTGCCTGCAAGAGAAATAAATATGTTTGGCAAATCTAAACAAATGTGCCCATTAGGCCCCCGAGTGATGGCAAACTGCGTCTCAATGCAGCAAAAATGTGAATATCTGAAGCTCATTACAGGTATGTGCCTAGTGCAGGTCATTCCTGATATTAAACTGTCTGGAGAACCAGCACCACTAGCTGTATACTGTATGTTCCTCTATATGAAGATGAGAAAATGTAACTCATGAGAGTTACCAGTTTATTTGAGACTAACCTTTTTTTCTAACTGAAGAGTGCGATCTATCAGACGGGAGGAACTCTGTAAATTATGGTTGTTAGAGAGAGACATTTGGCATCTCTTTTACTTTATGAAGACGAATCAAATGCATTTCCTCTGAAATATTAAATGCATTACCTCTTTGCCTGGTTGAATAAAGCTATTTGTCAAACAATCTGCCTAGAGGCTAAATTTTCCACCTTCCGAAGTAATGTAATCTGTAGAAAGGGTCAGTGAACGAATCTGAATGAATCATTTGGTGGAAAAAGAATCGAATCATTGAGATGAAGTACAATCCCCACTACTCACACACAGCATTTATTTGAAATACATAGCTTTACCTTGTATAAAAGTTGTAATTCTTTTATAAATTATTTGTTATATGGAAACTGAAAATGGAATAGTGACATCTACTGAACTATTGATTCCTCAAACTGATTCTAACAATTGCTCTGAAGCCATTTGTATTGTACACCTTTCAACATTTTAGGGTACTAAGTTGTTTTTTTTTTTTTTAATTGAGAAGTTAATATTTTTATTAAATAAGGTCACAATAAATTAATTAAGTTATTAAACACAAATATAATGTTATAAAGAATTTCTACTTTTAAATAAATGCTGTTTTGTTAACATTCTATTCATCAATGAATCCTGAATAATAATAATAATAATAATAATATCTCAGATAATAATCTAAAATATTAATCTTGTTTTCAACAAGATAAGAAATGTTTCTTGAGCAGCAAATCAGCATATTAGAATGATTTCTGAAGGATCATGTGACACTGAAGCCTGGAGTAATGATGCTGAAATTTCAACTTTGCATCACAGGAATAAAATACACTTCAAAAATTATTAAAATAGAAAACAGTTCATTTAAATGGCATTAATATTTCACAACATCACTCTTTTTACTGTATTTTTGATCAAATAAATGCAGCCTTGGTTAGCATGAGAGACTTCTTTTGGAAAAGCAGATTAAAAATCCCAAACTTTTGAACAGTATAGTATAAATAAATTTGACTTGACACCTTATTCTATTTGAATACAGATAGAGAAATGCATAATTTGTCATTGCAAGAGACATATACAGCTAATGACTTTTTCAATTTACTGTGTTTTTCCTTTTGTGCTGTAGTATATACAGTATTTCTGGTTTGTAGCTGTAAAAACTTTTTAGATCCATTCTTTTTTTAAAATGTTTCGTGCTCAAACCATCAAGGGATTTAGAAATGTTCTTCCGCTGCACCATCCAATGCACTACAGATTTAGGGTGCTTTCACACCTGGCTCGTTGTTTCGGAACCTGCCGCGTTTCCCCCCTTAGCTCGGTTCGTTTGGGCATATGTGAACATGGCAACAATCGGTCCGAGATCGCCTGAACGAGGTGGTCTCGGCTCGATTGAAAACGAACTCTGGAGCGGTTCGGTTGTAGTGAGAAAGCAATCCGATCTAATGGACCAACGAACCAGGCTATATCACAATGTATAATGGGTCATTACGTAAGTTCCGTGAAAAGCATCAGCTTTGTTGTTTTGCTAATACTTCAGAATGAACCTGTGAATGTCTGTGGGTGAGCACGTCTTCGCCATTCACAATAAGAAAGCGCACTTTTTCATTTTATAATGCCATCTTATTGCTCTTCTTCCTAGTAGGTGCATTTTAAAAATGTTTTCCCGATGAATCCTGGACTCAAAATTATAAATTAATATAAGGACAGCTACAAAAAAAAAAAAGCTGTTGTCATTCCATCCAGACGGATGACATGCGTGACAGCTAAGTGGAATCCCGGAAAATAAACCGTGGAACTTTGACCAATGAGACAACAGTTTACTCGCGCGTGACTTGTATTAACAAATTTGGTCCGTTTAGAAACTTTGCCGTGTGAAAGCGAACCGCACCAAGAATAAAAAGCAACATTGTAATAATTTTAATCCCTGTTTCGGAACAAAGCAATCGATCTACAGGTGTGAAAGCACCCTTAAACTGTACCCAGACATCACTTGCAGATGTCCAATGGCTGAAGTCCAGACACGTCTGCCCTTCTCTGGTTAGTACATGCCTGCCTTAGTTCTTCAGAGGATGTTCCTTTGGTTAGCACTGGAATTGGTGATCTGGGACTCTCCTCAGTAGAGCATCTCTAAATTTTCACTCACTCCTTTCCAATCCTGACATGTTTTGGCACATAAATGTGAACGTCCTTGGACTCTCAGGTGTCAGATGGAACCTGTTGGCTTCAATTAAACGCCTCAACTCCCATGTAACACAGACGTCTGCTGCTGTTAACCTTGTTCATTAATGATTACTGTGTGTCCAAAATTTCGAAACACCAGGTCCTATGCTCACTCTGTGCATCTCTGCCTCTGTCTCCTTCTGCTCACTTTGTGAGTTGCCTTGAACTTTCCTTTTTTACTCCGGTTGTTTAAAATGTCTTTTCCAGTATGCAGGCCAGTGGGGACCACGAAAGTTCTAGTGATGTGTCTTTACTTGAAATCACAGCCGCGCTCTCTCAATCTCACTCTCTTTGTCTCTGACAACCCTGAAGTTTAAAAAGCAAGCTGTGAAAGCAGCACAGGGTGGAAATAGACTCTTTTGTCTCACTTTGATGGGGTGATGAATATATATCCAAATAAAAAAAAGACCTGGCTTTGCTCGCGAGAGATGTGGAAGACAGATGCGGTTAAAGGCATCTTGCAAGAATGTCTCTAGGGGAGCATGCTCTCACAATTTCTCACGTTCTGTATGTGAGGAAGAGGAAACAAGAACTGACAATCAATGCTCAGACCTTTTTCTTTTTTTTTCTCTTCCCATCTCTCTCTCTCATTCCCTCTTCCAAACCGTCTAGAATGTGGCAGTCTTGAAGAAATGACAATTCTTAAACTTGGACCGGCTTTGATCTGGTTTGTGAAAAGAAAATATCAGGAGCCACTGAAATGGATGCACTGCAAGACAAGCTGACTTTGAAGTGATGGGAGGACATAGATGAGCTTTTGAAGACAGTCAGTAATGGATCTCCCGTTCTCTTTCAACTCCTAGCAAAATTGAGATCTCATTAGATCAAGTAGTTTTGCTCGCTACAGTTTTGAAAAAAACTAGATTAGTTTCCACTTTATTGTCATTGTGCCTAGAACAAGTACAGAACCAATAATAGCAATATTTTATTTAACTAAAATAAAAAAAAAACTGTATAGATGGCAAGTAAGGCTGAAATAAGGCTGTATTGCAGTCTAATATATTATGATGTAGTCTAATATATTTTATGCAAATATTAAAGTAAAAATATTCAAATAAAAAGACAAAGTCATTGTTTACTCACCCTCATGCATGCTCTTCTGTAAAGCAAACAATGTGATATTTTGAAGAATGTTGATGAGCTTACTGTTTGCTGAGGAATGTTGTCTACGGTACACTACATGTACTTTTTAAATCATTTTTTGTATTATCATTTTTTTTTTATGTTTGGAGCTTAACAGATATGGTCATTATGAACTGATGTTGTCTACTTGTTCTTATGTGATTTATACACAAAACCATTCAAAGGTTTGGGGTCAGGTTTTTTTTATTTTCTTTATTATTATTTTGTATATACTTTTATTCGTTAAACTTTAAATTGTTTAAAAGTAAAGTAAGAAAAATTAAACGTAAAGACATTTATAATATTACAAAATATTTATGTTTCACGTAAATGTTGTTCTTTTGAACTTTCTATTATAATTTCTGTTATGATTTTAGAATGATTTCTAAAGGATGACACTGAAGACTGGAGTAATGTTGGCTTCTGGAGTAAAATTCAGCTTTGCATCACAGAAATAAATTACATTTTAAAACATATTACAATGGATGAGTTATTTTAAATTATAATAATATTTCACAATATTACTGTTTTACTCTTTTTTGAACAAATAAATCCAGCCTCAGTATGAGAGACTTCTTACTGACCTCAAATCTATGTTATGTTGTATTAAATCCTGACCTTTGTGAATTTTAATGCTGTGGTTTGCAGCAGCGTATGCTTGTAAAAGTGTGGTAAAATTATCAATTTGAATATCAGTTATTGGTATTAATTGTATAAATATGGAACAGAAACCAAGGCAACTGAACAGTAATGCAAACTGAACCAAGATAAATCTGAACTATTACACCACTAATAGCAAGTGACCTGCTTCAGTGAAAATGACATGGAATTTAAATAGACACGGCATAGCAAACAAGTGATAATGAGCTATTGGTGGCAAGTGACCATGACAGTGCAAATGACATGGTGCATAAATAGAGAAGGTGCTGTGAGTTCAAAAACAGCAAATGGCTAAATGAAAACATGAATTTTATGAAAAACAACTAACACAAGTTGATATTTAAACAAAGTATATGTGAGAACTCCATTCAGTCTCCTGAGCAATAAAAGTGCAATCTTTCAGTGCAAATGAGACAGTATAAAAACAGAGAAGAGTCATTAAAAAAAATAATAATTGTGTGCAAAACAGCAGGAAATGCACCTCCTTTGGGAGGTGGAAGGGTTAACCGATAAGATCAGAGTTGAGGTAGACAGCTAAAGGGAAAACACACTAGTGAGGCCAGCGCCTCTGCAGTACTGCATGAGCTGTAATTAGTCCTTTGTCCTGGTTCTGGAGAGAAGTAGCCAATAGAGGCTTTGTTATTAGCTTGAATTTCTTATAGTCTTTAGAGACTAATTAATTATGTTATTTTGCCTTTAACTTAATTACAGTATTTCATGGAAGTCTTAAGACTTAAAGGGAGCAACTCACATGCCTTTCCCACCAGGAAAGAAATACATTAATGTCTGTAGCAGAGGAGTAGAGGGTTAAATAAACCAAGAAGACAAGGAAGTGTTTTTCGAATGATTTAAGTGTTTAATGATTAATTAAAAAGTGCATATGGAAAACAGGATAGCAAATCATATAGACATATAGAAATCAGAAAGTACAGCAAAAACATACTATTTAATTCTAAAAATCTGATGGTAATGTTAAACTAAATTGTACTGTTTTTGATACAAGAAATCTTGACCAACATAATTAAGTGGATTTAATTGTGAAACAAAGAAATCCCTCCACCTTCCCCAGCTCCACCTGTATAGATCTGCTACGAGGTGATTCATGTACGCTATATGGGGGTTATTTCATGTATGTTATATTTGCAGCAGCAATATTCCTTACATGCTCACAGCAGCATGTTGTGGATGTATTGGCAGTAGGAAGTCTCGGTACTTGCTCTGCCGCAGCAGCGTAGCAGATCTATTCCGCCAAGACCAAATAAATTAACATTGCCATGTACATTACCATGCCAATCCCTCCGAGAGTTGTCATGACAGAACTGAATATGGAATGGTTCATCCAAAACTGAATATTTAATTTTGTTTCTTCATCCAAACACATTTGGAGAAATTTCTGAAGTGAAAAACCGCATGTTTGCAAAAAGAAAAATAAATAAGTAAATAAAACATAATGAATGCGCTTTCACTTTAAACCGTCGCTTCTAGCCAAAATATGAGTCCATAATCCATAATAATGCTTACTGCAGTGAAAAAGTCAGTCCTCTCACATTAAAATCTAAAAATACATAAACGTTTTGGTCTGTTTTGGCATGTAAACAGTGCTTGATCTGTACATATTTCTCCATTTTTTCACTCAAGGAAGCAATGTTATGGATAGATGAGTCATATTTCAGTGAGAAGCAATGGTTTGAAGTTAAATACGTCTTAATAATAAATTTTCTTATTACAAACACAGCTTTTTGCTTCATAAAATTGATGCACTGTAGTGGTGTGGATTACTTGTGGATTATTGTGATGTCTTTTATCAGCTGTTTGGATTCTCATTCTGAAGGCATTCTTCCAGTCAGTTCTATCAAACCTTTTCAATGAATCCAGAACGCGGCAGCAAGATTAATTTTTAACGACCCGAAAAGAATGCACGTCACACCTCTGTTTATCAGTTTGCACTGGCTACCAATAGCTGTTCGCATACAATTCAAGGCATAAAGGCCTCTAACACTAGCTTGCTCTATTCTATCTGTTTTCTTTTTTATGTATTATATGATTAAAAAAAAACAAAACAACCTTGCTACGTGTACTGCATTAAGCTAACTGAGACTTGTTATAGCACTTGCATATCATTGCGCTTTTGCTGATTTTGATTGCTTCCATTGTTCTCATTTGTAAGTCGCTTTGGATAAAATCGTCTGCTAAATGTCTAAATGTAAAATATATATTAATGCATATTAGTAAGCCTCCAGTCCTCACACAACATTTGTTTGATGCATGAAAGAATGTATGTAAAGAAGAGCAATTTATGGATCCATAATCTATGCATTCTTACATTTCTGCTCGGCTGGTGGGAGAGAATTTTCCCCCAGAATCAAATCACTTGGGGTACTTGTCTATAAACACCATCCCTCATTTGCATGCGGTTGTTTGTTTTTATTTGATTTCCCCTGGCTTCCTTTGTTGTCCAAAGTGTAAAGAGAAATGTAAGTGAATATCTAATGTACGATTTAATGAGCTTGTGTTTTCGCAGTGTGGAGTAACCAAATTAAAAGAATAGGTCAACCAAACATTTAAATTCTGTCAACATTTACACATCCACATGGTATTCAAAACCGGTATGATTTTCTTTCTTCCGTGGAATGGAAAAAGAGAAAAATAGAAAAACTGTTATGCAGCTCTTTTTCATAATGGAAGTGAATCATTAAAGGGACAGTTCACCCAAACATTCAAATGCTGTCATCATTTACTCAAGTTTTCCAAACCTGTGTGAGTTTCTTTCTTCTGTTGGACACAAAAGAAGATATTTTGAAGAATGTTGGTAACCAAACAATTGATTGTAGCCATTGACTTCTATAGTATGGGAAAAATAAATTCTATGGAAGTAATGGGTACCATCAATTGTCTGGTTACCAACATTATTCAAAATGTATTAATTTGTGTTCAACAGAAGAAAAAAAAATAATGCAGGTTTGGAACAGCTTGAGGGTGATTTTTATTTGTTTATTTTTATTTGTATTTATTTATTAATTTATTTATTTATTCATTCGTTCGTTCGTTCGTTTGTTTGTTCATTCATTTATTCATTAATTTATTTCATTTTTGGGTGAATTATGCTATTAAGACAATAAGACAAGAGCACCATAAATGTAGTCTTTTGAAACCATATGATACTATTGTGTGGGGAAAATCATGTTTATGATCCTTCCAAAGTGCTTTCATGTTCATTATACACTCTCAGAGAAAAGGTACAGAACTGTCACTGGAGCCGTTCCCTTTCAAAAAGTACTAATATGTACACTTTAGGTTACATACTTTTAATACTATTATTTTACTTTTATTATGTACTTTAATACTATTACTTTACTTTTTTGTGTTCCAAGGAGAAAAGAAAGTCATGAAATTATAATTAATTTTCTATGAACAGGAAATGCAGTGGATTTATTATTATTATTATTATTATTATTATTATTATTATTATTATTATATATATTTTGTAATTTAATTAATTAGTTAATCAATCTATCTATCTATCTATCTATCTATCTATCTATCTATCACTAAACTTTTTAGATAACAGAAATTCAGAAGACTAAAAGAAAAGGGATTTAAAAAAAGATCAAAGAGATTAAAAATAACCCAAAGAACCCAACCTAACAGTTATTTCAATTGGTTGTTTAAACTTAACTAATATAATATCTATATAGTATTTTTTCCCCTTTCCTTTTCATTTCCTTTTTATTATTAAAAATGTACAAAATGTTCAAAACAATAACATATCATAATAATTAAAACTATAGTTTCCCTCAAATTAAAAATAAAGGTTCTATGTGTTAAAATAAATGACATAAATGAGAAAGTGAAATCAACAATAAAAGGAAAAAAAATCACAAAAATATGGAGGACCAAATTACTCAAAATCAAATAATTAAATAAATGTTGAAATATGTAAATAAATTGTTAAATACATAATTAAATACATATTTAAATAATTAAATACATAAATGCATTATAAATCGTTCGTTTGTTCATTCATTTATTCATTCATTTATTTCATTTTTGGGTGAATTATGCTATTAAGACAATAAGACAAGAGCACCATAAATGTAGTCTTTTGAAACCATATGATACTATTGTGTGGGGAAAATCATGTTTATGATCCTTCCAAAGTGCTTTCATGTTCATTATACACTCTCAGAGAAAAGGTACAGAACTGTCACTGGAGCCGTTCCCTTTCAAAAAGTACTAATATGTACACTTTAGGTTACATACTTTTAATACTATTATTTTACTTTTATTATGTACTTTAATACTATTACTTTACTTTTTTGTGTTCCAAGGAGAAAAGAAAGTCATGAAATTATAATTAATTTTCTATGAACAGGAAATGCAGTGGATTTATTATTATTATTATTATTATTATTATTATTATTATTATT
>NW_015555726.1:1556525-1574278 GCF_001515605.1 Sinocyclocheilus anshuiensis
ATATTTTTTTATTTAATTAATTAGTTAATCAATCTATCTATCTATCTATCTATCTATCTATCTATCTATTTTATTTTATGTTGTATTTTATTTTTTGGAGACAACAGGTTTGAATATTCATGCTAGTGGAAGCTTTTATTTACCATCTCCTCATGGATGTCATCCGCTATCATTAGCATATCATCCACTGACCAGAACAGATTCATCATGAATTTACAATTAATTTACGAACTCACAGAAATATCTTCCATGGATTAAGCAACTTAATATAAATCAGTAATTTTAGGACAGAAGGTCTGTGAGGATACCTTCCCTATTCTAGTGCGGATATCTTGCGCCTCTCTTTCTCCCATCCTTGTAAAGCATAGCTCTGACACTAAGCCCCCATAGCTGGAGATCAGTGCTGTGTGCAAATCCCCTCGCTTGTCAGCCAACGAGCTTCTGGGGGGTCCGTTCACACCCCTCCCTCGCTCTCCACCCACACCCTTGAAGATCTCCAAAAGCAGAAGATACGATTTATATTGCGGCCGTCACATTTGCGTTGGCAGATGCTGCAGTCAGTAATAATTTAGAACTTAAATTCGATCTCCCAGCAGCTGATTGAGAGAACAGGACCTTATCAGCAGTGGTGCACCGTTGCCGTGTCAGGCTCCATCTGTCAAGAGGTGGAGAGGATGCATGGGCAAATATACATGCATGTTTGGTATCATATGTCCACAGGAGGAAGGTGTGCAAGGTGTGGTGGCTGAAATCTCCAAAACCCTGTGAAACCATTCATATGTGCTTCTGAGACAACTGTTAGGTTTGGACTTGGACTTGGACATTTATTGTTAACATCTTGACATTTACGGTTAGTGGATTAATTTAAATGCTAGTTTGGCTTCAGGAACCAGATTTTATATTGGACATCAAGTGGTGAACTGCTTATCATACATGAGTGAGGCAAAATTGCCCTGAAAATCAAATATTCTATTACATTTTTATATACCATAGTATGTTTTATATATAAAACTTTAGAAAGTAAAAGGTATTTTTAGTAATCTGTTCACCTTCAGGTCATGGTATGCATGTATTTTTGCTGTGAAATATTTACTGCTTTTTAAGAAAAAGTAAAATAAATTCTATATAATAATATTTCAAGTTCGGCACTTACTGGATTGAAGTAACTTGGGTTTACTTGATAATCCATGGATACTTTTTTAGACAAATCATGTTAAAATGTGAGTATCAAATGATGCAGTACATCAGGTTTTAGAGGAACGTTTATTTGTTTCTCTCAATCATCATTGTATTGCATTCGTTATGTTTTGAAACTGCAGAGTTTTGATAATAAAACTAAGCATTTAAAAATCATCTTACTAAGACATTGGGAGATAAAGAGTGACAACTGATATTTATATGCATTTTATGTAAGTATTCTGCTATACTTTTATTTAAGATCTCATTGATTTGCAAGTTATCAGAATCGTGTCTTTTTGGCCATAGAAATATCAGTAACTGTACCAAATGTCATATTTTTTTGTGAAGGTTTGCCTCTAAATAAAATGTAGTTGTTATCTGAGCCATAAACAACTATATATTGCAATATAATTTATATTATATTATATTTATTATACATTTTGTCTCGATAAAAAGGCTCAATAATTCTGTTAAAAAAAATCATGAAATATCCAATATAATCTGATGTAAATGAATCAAATAAAAATCAAATCAAATATAAATCACAAATATCAGACAGTTATTGATATGGTACAGATAAAGTATAATGTGCATCCTTAATGTACTCTGTCAAAAACGGTTAACATCAAAGCAGTTAAACTGCTGGTAAATGTTAACTGTTGTTTTATAGTCACTCCAAAACATTGCTATCATGATTACTATAGCAATTTTGCTAGCATTTCTATTACATAAACACACAGAACAAAAATTTAGGGGTTTCATTTTTGGATTCAAATGCAGCTGTCATTTCCAAAATTTGCTCCAATAAGACACTGACCAATACACCACTATTACCATCAAATTATTATCACCATCTTCCCCAATGAGATAGCCTTGCATTTCACTGTGAAATGTTTCACTCTCCAAAATGTAGCATGGAAAGCAATTTGACATTCTAAATAATAATAATTAAACAGTAAATTAGGCACTGAGCTAAAAAGTGTAAAGGCAAATGAAGAGAATATTTCTGCATTTCTCGGTTGTGAATGCTGTGTTAAACATCAGTTCGAAATGCACATCGATAAAGCACACCAGTCTTTTCCTTCTGAAGGGCAAAGCGTGCCCCACTGTTGCAAAAATTGCAGTCAGCCCCTATTTTCAGCCCCATTTATAATGCATTTCCAACATGGAAAGTGGTGGTTACTGAGAGCGTAAGAGAGAGAGTGAGCCAGAAGAGGGCAGGTGTTTAAAGGAATTAATGCATGTGCAATTACCCATCATTCCACTTTTCTATGAAAATGTGACCCTGGCTTCCAGAATCGCTGTCATCATTCACCACCGCACACCCTCCTTCTCCTCTCTGATTTGAAGGTAAGAGAAACATCTGACATTTGCATGCAAAAAACATGAAGATGGAGGCAAATGAAGGCTCGTAGGTGAAAAGAGGGAGAAGTTGAAGGGCACTGAGTCAAGAGAACACAGGGAGCAGATCGGCTCGTGAAAAGTGGTGCATGCTCTTGATTGTTTGATGCCGTTCCTAGTGGTCCAGCCCCCAACATCTGCCTGAGTGAACTACAGGTGCTTGGGTCTGGTATCCATGGTGACTTACAGAGAGAAAATTGTGATTCATGTCCTGTTTACTGTTGGCCTATTCAAGACTTATGGAGGGTGGATCAGTAATGAGCAAACCATCATGAATTGTGAAGCAGCTTGACACAATTACAGGTATAATTCACCCAAAAATGAAAATTTGCTGAAAACGTATTCACCTTTAGGTAATTCAAGATGTAGATGAGTTTGTTTCTTCTACGAAACAGATTTGGAGAGATTTAGCATTACATCACTTGCTCACCAATGGATCCTCTGCAGTGAATGGGTGCCATCAGAATGAGAGTCCAAACAGCTGATAAAAGCATCACAATAATCTGTAAGTAATCCACACTAATCCAGTACATTAATTAACATCATGTGAAGTGAAAATCTGAATGTTTGTAATAAACAAATCCATAATTAAGATGTTTTAGCTTTTAACAGCCACTTCTGGTCAATGTATTGGTCCATAATTCATAACTCTTCCTCCAGTGAAAAAGTCTGTCCCCTGTTGTTCTCTCACATTCAAAATCCTCCCACTTGTCTCAGTAAACAGAGCTTGATCTGTGCATATTTCTCTCCTGATTCATACTCGACAACTTTTTCACTGGAGAAAGCAATATTATGGAGAAAGGACGCATATTTTTGCTGGACTGGAGTTGTGTGGGTTACTTGTGGATTATTGTGTTGTTTTTATCAGATGTTTGGACTCTCATTCTGACGGCACCCATTCACTGCAGAGGATCCATTGGTGAGCAAGTGATGAAATTGGTGAAATTTCTCCAAATCTGTTCCCATGAAGTGACGTTACTGTGATATTAATCCCCAC
This sequence comes from Sinocyclocheilus anshuiensis, assembly GCF_001515605.1. Classification (NCBI taxonomy): domain Eukaryota; kingdom Metazoa; phylum Chordata; class Actinopteri; order Cypriniformes; family Cyprinidae; genus Sinocyclocheilus; species Sinocyclocheilus anshuiensis. The sequence continues at coordinate 1,560,103 of NW_015555726.1, forward strand.
AATTCCCCTCACATAAATACATTTAAAAAATAAATAAAATAAAATAAAATAAACAAGCAAAGATCTATACAAAACTAGCATTTGTTGTAATTTTTGTTCTCTCTCTCATTTAAATATTAATTGTATTACACTGTATTTAGTATATTGCATTAGGAGGAGGTGGGGATGGGGTATTTTAATTGTCATGAAAATAAAGCCACAATGCAAAAAGATATTAACGGGCCTAAAATAGACTGAAATGTTATGCTGTTTATCTGATATAATGGTTTTTGAGTGAAATATATTACATGGTCAAAAAAAAAAAAGGGGGAAAGATACTGATCATTTTCAGCCAGGACAACATTACATTTATGGACACTTTCTTTTAACCCTAAAACATATCACAATGCAATGCATAATTCAAAATACAGGTAAAACACCTGTGAAAACCCAATACGTAAAATTCCTTCATATTAACCCAGTACATTGTGCCTTACTTTTACGGATTTTTCTTGGAGTGAAGTTTCTGTAAGATTCACCCTCTTAGATTAGGTGCAAATTCTTGCATTAGGGGAATGATGTAAGACATCATAAGAATATAGTGGAGTGGTGAAGTAATGGTTAAGGCTTAGGGCTAGTAACTGAGCCAAGAGTCATCATCCCTGAGCCCTTGAGCCAGCCCAGTCTGCGCTTCAGGTTTGTTCTTGGTAAGTTTAACGGCACCGCTAGTGGCACAGAAATGACACATTTCAGCTTTAAGCTATAGCTCATTTGTGTTTGCTGTTGCATTTATTTTAAAATGGAAGATGTTCTGTCTTCAATTCAGCTGCAGTCTGTGATCTTGGAGGTCAGCGTCATTTCTGGTGCTGACACAGATCATAACCCCTCTGAGACCATTGTGTTAACTTGCAGCTGATCAATTCCACCTGTCCTAATAACAACTCCAGCTCTACTTCATTTGTGCCAATAGCAGTCCAGAATATGAGCACATTCACATCATTATGTATCACAACCAACTCTAGACTCTTCTGTGTTTGCATGTGTGTGCACATCTCACCTTTTGACCTTTTTGTAGGAGCTCAGTGTCAGAAATAGTGCAGAATCTTAGACGCTATACTTATTTGTTTTACACCATACCTTTTCTTTGTATTTTGTTTTTTTTCAACATCAAAAAACTTTTAATTTTAGCTTTAATTTTCAGACTTCCCTCTGTAACGCATATTGTGCACAATGCACCTGTCGTGCAACACAAAGGTGGAGCAAAACTCGGTGTCAGTGTATTAAAAGTTATCATCTCCTCTAAAGGCCTCCGGTACAGCAGACTAGCTAAGGATCCTTTTAACCGAAATGAGCAGAAGAGAGAAACTGAACTGATTAAAGTCAGAAAACTGTAGCCTCAGCCTCGCTCCTAACTTCACACGGCTCTGCACATTGTTTTGAAATCAGACCTTAAAGACACAAAGGCTGTTTCTCTGGAAAAAGAGTTAACGAGCCAAATGACCTTTATCTGCTATGGTGTGGTGAGCAACCCTCAGAGCCATTTATTTAGATCTTACTGGAAGCCTCCAGGCACGCGAGAAACATGCCGTAGAAGTCATCTGTATGCATTTGTAGTGTACACTCTTTTTTTCTATTAATTACAAGAAAAATAAACAACACTTTTTTTTTTTAAGACTTTTAATTGTGCAAAGGAATCAGAATGTTAATATAAATTATATATTATTCAGAATTGTTGTCATTAAAATGAAAACATTTAATAAAAACCCTCACATAAATTTGTACTATATAAGCAATTGTTTATTGCTTTTTTAATTACGATAAAATTAAACAACATATTTTTAAAGGCTCTGAATTCTGTAAATGAAGAAGAATATTACCAATATTAATCATATATTCTTCAGAAATTGTAGTTTAGATCTTACTGGAAGCCTCCAGGCGCGCGAGAAACATGCCGTAGAAGTCATCTGTATGCATTTGTAGTGTACACTCTTTTTTTTCTTTTAATTACAAGAAAAATAAACAACACATTTTTTTTTAAGACTTTTAATTGTGTAAAGGAATCAGAATGTTAATATAAATTATATATTATTCAGAATTGTTGTCATTAAAATGAAAACATTTAATAAAAACCCTCACATAAATTTGTACTATATAAGCAATTGTTTATTGCTTTTTTAATTACGATAAAATTAAACAACATATTTTTAAAGGCTCTGAATTCTGTAAATGAAGAAGAATATTACCAATATTAATCATATATTCTTCAGAAATTGTAGTTTTTAATTTGAATTATCTTTAGTGGTATTTGCTAAGGCAAGCATCCCCATTACTTGTTGTTGTTGTTGTTATTTGTATAAAAAAAAATTAATGTGTTTATGCTGTCCATTCTTTTCTTTTTTTTTTTAATTACAAGAATATTAAACACATTATTTTTTTAAGGAATTAAATTGTGTAAATTAATTTAGAATGTTACAAATATTTATTTTCTGTTCTTCAGAAATTGATATTTGATTATTGAATTTTGATTTTTCATTACTATTGCTTGTAAAATATATTATTATTATTATTATTATTATTATGCTATTCATTTTTTAAAGGCTTTAAATTGTGTATGAATCAGGATATTATGAATAGAAACCATGTGTTCTTCAGAAAATGACCCTTGGTATATTTTATTGTTATAGTAATGCTATACTGATTACTCTGAGGAGCAGCATATCCCATTCCCCACCTGCCATATAACTGAGACATTTAAAGAAAACCCAGCATTAAAACATCTCGGTATGAGCAAATAATCAAGAGAGGCTGATGTATTGGGGCTGGAGCATGTGTTCTCCTGCAGAGAGTTGTGTGATGTAAGTGCCATGTGCAGACCGTAACAAGAAATTTCACAGGCTGTAGAATGGAGTGCCAATGGCCAGCCTGAGGCAACGAAATGGGAGTCATCGAATCGCACCTGCCCATCAAACACGAGCATCCATGATGGAAGATACCATTTGACGTTCTGATCTCCCTCCCTATCCTTGTTTCTCAGCCCCTCTTGCTCTCCTAACATGCATAATTCAATTAAAGCCTCATTTGTTAACTCAAGGGGTTTTTAGATAACATATCAAGGGCCTATTTGGGAGTATGAGACTGCTTTGTTTTGAGACGAGAGTCTTTAACAAATGTCACACGTTGGCTGTGTTCCAAAACCTAGTGAGCTGCCTATGTAGGCAGCATTTTAAGGCATCATTGTGCCCTGATGAAGTTTGTTTCAAAAGGTAAGATACCTTGTTTGTCCAATATTATGGCAGTTACACATTGGAATAAAACATATCTCTACCTACATTTTTGCAAAATTCCAAAAATATATTTACCATTCACTGCAGTTTCCAGCTTAAATGTACACTGGTGGCAGTAAAACACCAACAACTTTATTTATTTTTACAAAAATCATGATTAAAGGGGCAGATTATTGATTAATAAAGATTTTTGCGATACATTTTTTATTATTGTTATGACATAACAAACATAGTGCATGATTTTTAAATGAATACAAATTCACGATTGTGTCACATCATTAGCTCCATATGAGTGGCTTTTCTAACATAGTAAACTTGCTTGGAAGCTCACCTGGTACATTGCACTTGCACTTACTGAGCCTATGGGTCCATAAAACATGAATCACGATAAAAGAGATTTAAGATTATTGGTTATGTTTAAGGTAAGGTTTAGCGTTGGTGGTACATTATTTTTTAAACACGACATAGCATTAGCTTTTTTGACATGATATGTACAAAAACCAACATAATAAAATGTTGCCACATTCATGTTCATCTGTTTCGGATTATCTAAGAACAAATAAGAAAAAGCAAGAGATCATTTGTATGAACAAGAGAATCGTTAGTTGCTCTCCAGGCCTGGCTAAGTTATTGTTTTCACTAGTCGGCCAACTGTTCTCAAGCATTCAAAACCCCTCTAAAGCCACCAAAACAAGCTAGATTAACCAGCTTTATCAGGCTTGAATACTAGCTAACCACCTTAAGTTGCTTTAAGATGTTTTAAAGGGACAACATGCTAATTCTAAACTCCTTTGTTGTCAAATGTGAGTGAGGGTTGCTGCCTATGTAGTGCACTCTAAACATTGCTAGTGTGGCTCTATTTCAGTTATAATTCTACCTTAAACAGTATGTGTATGAATAGACAGCTCTAGGCTTTGGACCGGAGCCACTGTTTTTTGTTTTTTTTTGTTATTTAGCCATCAAACTTCTATGCTAGTCTGTTAGCTGTGCAGGAGAATCCCCGTGGATCAATGAAGAGAAAGAATATATGAGAGGCAAGGAGTTTCTCTTTTGCGAATATCTTCCCTGCCACTTTTTATATTACTTTCATTTCGCTAAGTACCGCTAATTAGTTTCCCAGTGAAAATGTTGTGATTTAAACATATTGTCATATCTTTTGTATTTCACAAGTGGCTGAAGTATTACATTTCACATCCTTATAATACATAGTAGGCCTATTATTTACTGGGTGGAAGCACTTGCACATGGTTCAAAGCGCAATTTTAAATAAAAACCGACGAGGCTGTGAATGTGCACTGTCAAATGAGTGCTTATCATTTCATTAGACAGGTTTGTTCTGAATCAAAAGCCTTTTCTACCTTTTTTTCCTTTATGGGAGAGCCGACGTCTCTTCACAACATATTTTTAAAGGCTCTGAATTCTGTAAATGAAGAAGAATATTACCAATATTAATCATATATTCTTCAGAAATTGTAGTTTTTAATTTGAATTATCTTTAGTGGTATTTGCTAAGGCAAGCATCCCCATTACTTGTTGTTGTTATTTGTATAAAAAAAAATTAATGTGTTTATGCTGTCCATTCTTTTCTTTTTTTTTTTAATTACAAGAATATTAAACACATTATTTTTTTAAAGGAATTAAATTGTGTAAATTAATTTAGAATGTTACAAATATTTATTTTCTGTTCTTCAGAAATTGATATTTGATTATTGAATTTTGATTTTTCATTACTATTGCTTGTAAAATATATTATTATTATTATTATTATTATTATGCTATTCATTTTTTAAAGGCTTTAAATTGTGTATGAATCAGGATATTATGAATAGAAACCATGTGTTCTTCAGAAAATGACCCTTGGTATATTTTATTGTTATAGTAATGCTATACTGATTACTCTGAGGAGCAGCATATCCCATTCCCCACCTGCCATATAACTGAGACATTTAAAGAAAACCCAGCATTAAAACATCTCGGTATGAGCAAATAATCAAGAGAGGCTGATGTATTGGGGCTGGAGCATGTGTTCTCCTGCAGAGAGTTGTGTGATGTAAGTGCCATGTGCAGACCGTAACAAGAAATTTCACAGGCTGTAGAATGGAGTGCCAATGGCCAGCCTGAGGCAACGAAATGGGAGTCATCGAATCGCACCTGCCCATCAAACACGAGCATCCATGATGGAAGATACCATTTGACGTTCTGATCTCCCTCCCTATCCTTGTTTCTCAGCCCCTCTTGCTCTCCTAACATGCATAATTCAATTAAAGCCTCATTTGTTAACTCAAGGGGTTTTTAGATAACATATCAAGGGCCTATTTGGGAGTATGAGACTGCTTTGTTTTGAGACGAGAGTCTTTAACAAATGTCACACGTTGGCTGTGTTCCAAAACCTAGTGAGCTGCCTATGTAGGCAGCATTTTAAGGCATCATTGTGCCCTGATGAAGTTTGTTTCAAAAGGTAAGATACCTTGTTTGTCCAATATTATGGCAGTTACACATTGGAATAAAACATATCTCTACCTACATTTTTGCAAAATTCCAAAAATATATTTACCATTCACTGCAGTTTCCAGCTTAAATGTACACTGGTGGCAGTAAAACACCAACAACTTTATTTATTTTTACAAAAATCATGATTAAAGGGGCAGATTATTGATTAATAAAGATTTTTGCGATACATTTTTTATTATTGTTATGACATAACAAACATAGTGCATGATTTTTAAATGAATACAAATTCACGATTGTGTCACATCATTAGCTCCATATGAGTGGCTTTTCTAACATAGTAAACTTGCTTGGAAGCTCACCTGGTACATTGCACTTGCACTTACTGAGCCTATGGGTCCATAAAACATGAATCACGATAAAAGAGATTTAAGATTATTGGTTATGTTTAAGGTAAGGTTTAGCGTTGGTGGTACATTATTTTTTAAACACGACATAGCATTAGCTTTTTTGACATGATATGTACAAAAACCAACATAATAAAATGTTGCCACATTCATGTTCATCTGTTTCGGATTATCTAAGAACAAATAAGAAAAAGCAAGAGATCATTTGTATGAACAAGAGAATCGTTAGTTGCTCTCCAGGCCTGGCTAAGTTATTGTTTTCACTAGTCGGCCAACTGTTCTCAAGCATTCAAAACCCCTCTAAAGCCACCAAAACAAGCTAGATTAACCAGCTTTATCAGGCTTGAATACTAGCTAACCACCTTAAGTTGCTTTAAGATGTTTTAAAGGGACAACATGCTAATTCTAAACTCCTTTGTTGTCAAATGTGAGTGAGGGTTGCTGCCTATGTAGTGCACTCTAAACATTGCTAGTGTGGCTCTATTTCAGTTATAATTCTACCTTAAACAGTATGTGTATGAATAGACAGCTCTAGGCTTTGGACCGGAGCCACTGTTTTTTGTTTTTTTTTGTTATTTAGCCATCAAACTTCTATGCTAGTCTGTTAGCTGTGCAGGAGAATCCCCGTGGATCAATGAAGAGAAAGAATATATGAGAGGCAAGGAGTTGCTCTTTTGCGAATATCTTACCTGCCACTTTTTATATTACTTTCATTTCGCTAAGTACCGCTAATTAGTTTCCCAGTGAAAATGTTGTGATTTAAACATATTGTCATATCTTTTGTATTTCACAAGTGGCTGAAGTATTACATTTCACATCCTTATAATACATAGTAGGCCTATTATTTACTGGGTGGAAGCACTTGCACATGGTTCAAAGCGCAATTTTAAATAAAAACCGACGAGGCTGTGAATGTGCACTGTCAAATGAGTGCTTATCATTTCATTAGACAGGTTTGTTCTGAATCAAAGGCGTTTTCTACCTTTTGTTTAAGAGAGAGCCCACGTGTATTCTCTTTTTGTCGCTTTCTCTCTCATCCTCGCTGTCATTCAGACACAAGCTCAAATAAGGTATGTCGTAAAATGATTTATGCACAGAAGTGTAGCTGGGCCACAGCCACGTTAAAGTGGCCTTTCATTATTGTGTTGCTTATTGTGTTACACCTTCATGGATGGCTAATCCTCCTTCTCTTTTAGCTTTCAAAAAAACCTTGAAATAAAACATTTGCTCAAGCAAGAGTGTAAAAAATTGCCTCAAATCTTCAGCATGTGTCGGAGCAAAGGCCCGTGTTTTCAGTAAGTACACTGTAAAAAACAATTATATAAACAGTGCAATAATAAAATAGAAACCATTAGTATTTACACTCAAATGCACAAAAAAAAAAGGGAAAACAAAGTCCACCCCCTTTTATTTACTTTTTTTTAAACAATAGTGGTGCTTGTTTACCGCTATTCACGGTCAGTTGCATCATAATTAACCACCATACTTTATCACAGAGCTCTACACTTACAGGGAAAGTTCATCCTAAAATGAAAATTATTTCCATTCTTCAGTGTCAGTCTCCAAAAAATGTCTTAATTTGTGTTCTGAAGATGAATGAATGTCTTACGGGTTTGGAACGACATTAATGACATAATTTTAATGTTTGTGTGAACTATCCCTTTAAAGTTTTGTTTCACAGCTTGTGTGGCCCATAAAGTTTTTACAAGTACAGTCAAAATATAGCAATAAAGTATTTATTTATATATTTATTTTTTTAATCCTATCACATTTCATAATACAAAATACTGTATATATGCAATTAGCAGGCACTGAAAAATTCTAAATAAATACAATAAAAATAGAAATATACGATATACTTGATATTTGATACAAAACATTAGACACATTACAAACAAGTTTAGTATTTTTATTACCATAAACTTCATTGTTTATTAACAAAAATAATACAATTCTTAACAGATTTATAGTTTATGAACATCCAAATATAAACATAAATTAAATATATTAATAATACACTTTAAAAGTATAATAATTGTTCATGACATTCCTTACTATTTGAAACTATTTAATGATCTTTTAAAATTCAATAGTGTAATAACATTGTTATTGATAACAGTTATTATGAAGTGTCAAACATTGTCTGCATAACCGTTGAGGATTTTTCTGTGACTTTTTTGCAGGTTATATCGTTCAGCCAGTAGGTGGCGGCACGTGGTTTTTGAGTGAATCATTTGATTGATTTACTCAACGATTCGCCCAAAACCCTGATTTATTAGGCAACAAAACAGGTATACAGCTATGGCCGGAAGTTAACAATAAATTACATTTTCTACCTATTAGAGTGTGTTTTATTAACACACTCTAAACCTAACCCTTACAATAATGCACCTACAGTAATTATTGTTGTTCAGCGTGACAAAAATTACGCTATATTGATGTGCACATGCCCAGTAGCCGCATCTGTATCCCTTCTAGCCTTAACCACAACTGTCTTTCTGAATCTCATTGAATCGATCAATACGAATGAGTCATGGAATCATTCATTTAACCAATTTTTTCACAAAAGGAATCATTTAGAAACTGAACACCACCACTGGTGGGCTGCAACGGTTCTGCTGTAGCTTTCTTTGGAACTATTGTTGTTGACGGAACAAAAACAAACAAAATACCTGGCTGTATCTAAATTGTAAGTTAATATCTTGTTAACTTGTTTATTAAGCTGTTATGTACAAAATGCCTTCTTATTCCTCCATTAACTTCTCAGAAACTACCCATGCTGTTGTTGACAGATCTTTTGAACTAGCAGCTGCAGATCCTGAATCTGTGGTGAAAGTCATTCTACTACTGATTATTCAGTTCTACATACAAAAGAAGAGGATATTTGACTCACTCCTTGGTTTTTGTACAGTCAACAACTAATTACTCATTTGATCACCATCTAAATATATACAATTGCAGTTACACACGAATTAGGGCTAATCATACACAGCATTTTGATCTACTCCCGCTGTGCCAAAGGATTCTATTTATGTGTTTCTTTGTTTTTGCAGCTTTGAGCATTTTAGCCAATCACAATTAGACATGTGAATGCAACGACCAATCAGCTGCAAATTAGTCTATGCACAAAAGAGCCTTCAAGTCTATTTTCTGGTAAAGCCCTTGGAAATAGAAGGGGACATAATGATAATGGGTGAGGTTTGTATAATGTCGACGTGTGAATGTGGATATGATGATCCAATCATGATGCGTCCCGAGTCCTGAATATACCTCGCGATTGGATTACATTCATACATCACAAACATGTTTACATTTGTCTTTTCACTGGATATGTGGTCAGGGCCAAATGTACATGTAACCCGGGTCTCAGGTTAGTGTAACTGATAACTAATTTAAGTAGTAAGGAATTAAAGCTGGGCTAATATCAGAACCTCTAGGTACGACTACGGAGCCTGAAATAGTAAAAGGTCAGCAGAGAACAGACAACACAAAACAGGTAAATTTGAGAAATGTATTATACAAAATGAATGGCAGTTATTTACATTCCCTGCCTACCTAAGCCGGCTTCCTGAGTGCACAGCGCACAATAAACCCAAAATAAATAACCTCAAATAAAGAAAGAGTCCAAGAAAGTTCTTGGTGTGTGTGTGTTTCTTGGAGTATGCATGTTCTTTTCACTACCCGGGTAGGTTTACGTGTGTTCTTATCTGTATTTCAATTGAAGGCACAGGATGATGATGGTTCCAAAGTTGCCACGGCTGGCCACACCAGGCTCTTGGTCCGTTCACTTCTGCGGTTGGCTCGCCACTGACCACCAGGGTCAGATTCAAATGGTCTATCCCTTTCTAAAACCAATCTATACATACAGTACAGAATGCATTAATTACAATTGCCTCATTTCTGTTCAAATCTAATCATCTTTTCTCCATTCAAATGTCAAATCAAATATAACCAATTGTAAATTATATAAATACTCTAATCATTATGCAAATGAATAGGTACACATCACACCACATAACATAAGTCAGTTCCAATGAACAACAATCAATCAATCATGTACTTCCATCTCACAGTATAGAAATAAAATCATGAGATTTCTGAAACCAGATATTTATGTTTTTAACCTTTTAAATCTATTTATGCATCTTAATAACATTTTAAACATCACATTTTAATATATTCTTTTAACAGCTAAGATGAACTTCTGCTCCTCATATACATATCAAACATGTATATTGGCAATTAAATGAACTAAATCACCCTTATGTTACATATGAAAAACAAGAGGATAAATACTCCCTCAATCAAATGACTTTTAAGTCAACAAAACAGTATGAAGGCACCTTTAGCGGTGTGAATACTATCAAAGATCTGCTACAGTGGTGACTAGCTTAGCTGAGCTAGCCTAAACAAACCAAATCAAATTTGCATTTAAATGTTAACGATTAGCACGCGGCTAACGCGATTAGCGATCTTTTATGAGCATCTCAAACAACATAAAACAATCTGAATCTGTGTCTATATGGTATCAAACAGCAAGAATCAGGTTCACAACTCCGATTGGTTTTAAAAGAACGGTATTTCGTGCCATAATGGAGCTAGCACAATCAGCATAACACTCACATTAGTATTAGCATCCTTACCGGAGGTATCTTGAGAAGCTCGCTGTCATGCGGCTTAACTCTCTCTCTCACAGCTTTCAACCTAATGGACACACCATATTTCAATATTTGGTACGAGATTTTTCTTTGAATTTCTATCCTTCAGAGGATATTTTTCATACCAGTCCTTGTTGCTTTCTAGTAGCGTCTTCACCGGAGGAAAGGCGTGTTTTTTTTTTAATAGTAAATTCCCTGGGGTGTACGCGCCACCCACAGGCATAGTAGAGAGTTGCACTCCAGTAACCTTGTGCGGGTTACATACACCTTTGCAACTTCTTTTTAACTAAAACTGTATTTAACCAGTAGAGCATGGCGTTAGGTCATGAGTTCAATTCCCAGGAAATGGGATTGATCTGACAGTTGTGGCTAAATTAACTGTGAATGTGTAAACTCAGTTACCCTTTAAAAATACAGATAGACTTCCTCCACAAATGTACACTTTTTCCAAAAAAGTAAAGGGATCCATTTTGTGGAATGACCCACAAGTCAACAGAAAGAGCTGAATAAAGAGCCTGGCTGAGCCATCGTCACAAAATAAAGCAGTCAATATTTTGTTCAAAGTGACTGAGGAAGAGTTTATTAAATAGATAAGTTCTAAATCAGCTTAAATATCAAGTTTATATTCTTACAAGCATAAAGAATAGTATGTTGACGCTTTAGATTACAACCCGCAATGTACTGCGTAAGTAAACAGAATTTACAGCGTAACTTTTTTGTAATTACAGTGTACCTATTCAGTACCTCCGTGTAGGTATAAGGGAACAATATGCAAAGTTTGGGGAATAAAGGAGTAATAATCTCTAAAATTACAAATTATTTGTACTGTAAGTATATTATTTTGAAACTAAGGGGTACCTATTCTAATAGTATGTGGTATGTATGACCTAACAACAATCTTATATTTGCAAGTGATTTAGCAAAAACATACACTGTATGCTTTTTTATAGCCTACACATATAAAACACACTGGCAATTGTTTCAATCCAAACGCTTGGTTGAGACTGTTGGGTTAGGAAGCTGGCTTGATTTGACCCAATTTGGGTCGATATAAGTAATAAGTAACCAAACGTTGCTGGGTTATGAATGTGGAGGATGGGAATGAGAGCATGCAGCAAGACACGTGTGTTCAAAGGTGAACGGTTCTGTGAGCGACGAAATCCGTGACTGCGGTGCTTAAGACGGGAACATGTGTGGAAAATAGGAGAAAACTAATCGAAGCGCAGATGAGGGACAACCTTGAAACAGTCTGGAGTGTGTTCCTTTAAAACTGCAGCAGTGAATGTGGTGAGTGCGAACTGGAAACAGTCGGAATGGCGCATGAGACGAGTCTATCCGTGTTTGCGGCTCTCATGACAGGAATATGTGTAGAAAATACAAGAAAACTAATTGAAATGAAGAGGAGAGGAGAATTTTTTGAAACTGACTGGAATGTGTTCTTTTTAAACTGGAGGGTTTTGTCCGAGTATGTTCTCACAACTTTCGTCAGTGGGTGAAAAACATGAACAGATTGAACAAAATCTATTTATTCTTAAACAAGCTTTTCAAAAGAATTTGGTTTAACTGTATAAGCTGTATACATATGGAGTTGCTTTGCTTTTTTCTGAACTGGTGTAATACATTTTAATCTTTTATTAGGCTATATGTTGCCTGTGTTGTTACTGTTGTCATATTGTGTATGATTTTAATTTTAAAACCCATTTTGGGTTAATTTAACCCAGCAGTAGGCCTATAGTAAATTGCTAACAATATTTGAATTAAATAAAACAGTCCACCATGTTTATTGATACATTACCTGATATATAATGTATGTATGTATGTATGACCTACTGTATAAACAATAATTTCAGAGCAATTTGTTGTAGCCACTTAACCTGTAACTACATGGAACAAGCGGGGAACAAAGCACCACTTTAATTTACAGCCTGCAAATGTTGTATTTACACTGTAACTACATGGAACAAGAGGGGAACAAAGCACCACTTTAATTTACTGCCCACAAATGTTGTATTTACACTAGGGATGTGCATCTCCATAATTGAGGCCGATGCGATACGCATCTCGATGCATAGCCAACGATACGATACATTGAAGATACATATGAAGTAGCTACCGATGCGATGCAATATTGCACAGTAATTACAGAGAAAAATATTGCACTAATTTTAATTTAATTGTTCGATGGCCAAATTAAACCTTCTACATTTTTTTTTTTTTGCTATAAAAACACCACAGTATACATCCACTGAAATACAAATGTTGTATCATGTATTTTTTCTGCGAACAGTTGGAAAGAGGTAATCTTGTTTTAAGCGGCATTGAACCTTGATGGTATATCATGCAAAGTTATTTGGTGATAGTGGTGATGAGAAGTTGCTGGTGTGAAGTTGCTGAAATCGACGAATAAGCTTTCATAAGGTAAGTAAACTCATGAACTATAAATCATAGCAGAAAATCATTAACTAATTTCACTAGATGTCCAGTTTTGTTGTTCAGTAATCTGCATCATATCCATCCTTTAATAATAGAATGTGTACCCCATGGTTAAAAAATACCTATACGCCTATAATAAAATACCAATATAAAATTATAAAAAGTCAACCCAGTCTCATAAAAATACGTACCTCGGGGTACTTTTCTGCAACACCGTTTTTACGTACTTTACTGCACGTTTCGCCGCAGTTTCAAAGAGAAATGTCCACTGAGTGGCGCTAAAACACGGGTTCAATACGTCAACCCTGGCACGTTTTTATTACGTTGATATAGGTACGTATTGCTGTGTTTTTATTACTTTTCTTCAGGTACGTATTGCGGTGATTCAGAATTCAAATATCCGGGGACTGTCGCTAAAAGATAATGCTCTATCGTGTTGGAAATATGCCCTACACCAAACCCAACCCTAAACCTACCCGATAGTGTTAACAAATGCAAAACTGATATAAAAACACATTTTTCACATTTTTTGTGCCATTTTAACTTCCTAATATGCAGATTTGAACTGTTTTGTCGAACCGTAGTTACACGAGTTACACGGGGGAGATCCTCACCTCTTAAGTACGTCTCCGTACTCCGTGAGCTACCGAACAAACCTATCGTCTATGAAAACCCATTAATATGAAGCTGGATATGTGCGGTGCTAACATTCAAAAGCATCAGTTTTCAAATCTCCCAGCATATTAAAAAATTTTTGAAGTCACAACATAATACTCTTCAAGTAATTGTGCGAAAATTACGCTTTATTAATCGAAACTGTAAAAATCATACTCTGTGTGAAAATAATTTAAAAGGTTTCGGAGTTTTACTGCCTCTAGTGTTCATTTTTTTTGGAAACTGCAGTGATATGTACTTATTGGTACGTATTTCGCGTCTTGCAAAAATGTGCCCCCAGGTACGTATTTGC
>NW_015555726.1:1574604-1589899 GCF_001515605.1 Sinocyclocheilus anshuiensis
CCGCAGTTTCAAAGAGAAATGTCCACTGAGTGGCGCTAAAACACGGGTTCAATACGTCAAACCTGGCACGTTTTTATTACGTTGATAAAGGTACGTATTGCTGTGTTTTTATTGCGTTTCTTCAGGTACGTATTGCGGCGATTCAGAATTCAAATATCTGGGGACTGTCGCTAAAAGTTAATGCTCTGTCGTGTTGGAAATATGCCCTACACCAAACCCAACCCTAAACCTACCCGATAGTGTTAACAAATGCAAAACTGATATAAAAACACATTTTTTGATGCAACCGTGCCATTTTAACTTCCTAATATGCAGATTTGAACTGTTTTGTCGAACCGTAGTTACACGGGATTCAAACCGGAGATCCTCACCTCTTAAGTACGTCTCCGTACTCCGTGAGCTACCGAACAAACCTATCGTCTATGAAAACCCATTAATATGAAGCTGGATATGTGCGGTGCTAACATTCAAAAGCATCAGTTTTCAAATCTCCCAGCATATTAAAAATGTTTTGAAGTCACAACATAATACTCTTCAAGTAATTGTGCGAAAATTACGCTTTATTAATCGAAACTCTGTAAATCATACTTGTGTGAAAATAATTTAAAAGGTGTCGGAGTTTTACTGCCTCTAGTGTTCATTTCTTTTGGAAACTGCAGTGATATGTACTTATTGTTACGTATTTCGCGTCTCGCGAAAAAGTGCCCCCAGGTACATTTTTGCCATGAGACCGGGTAGTAAAAAGTATATATCGTCTTTCTAAATCATTCCCAAACATAAGATTGTTGTTTAGGCCATACATACCACGTAATATTAGAATAAGTACCTCTTAGTTTCAAAATACTTACAGTATAAATGATTTGTAATTTTACAGGTTGTTATCCCTTTATTCCCCAAACTTTGCATACTATTCCCTTATACCTACACGGAGGTACTGAATAGGTACACTATAATTACAAAAAAGTTACGCTGTAACTTCAGTTTACTTACGCAGTTCTTTGCAAGTTGCATATCTGGTTGTTACCCCCTTATTACCCAAATGCAACACATTGTTCCCTTATACCTACACGTACGCTCTTTATAGGTACACTATAATTACAGAAACGTACACCATAAATTCAGTATACTTACGTAGTTTTTGCGGGTTGTAATCTAAAGCGTTACCAATAGTTTTTCTTGTTTGTTGGTTTGTGTTTTTTCTGCAACTGCTAAAATGGGTTTATAACAAACACATGGCATTCTCTTTCAAATCCAATCATTAAAAAGTCATTATGAACCCTTTAAAGAGCTGTGATGTTCCCTCCGTCTGATGTAGCTCACATCTGATGGTCTCCTTTGATGCGTATAAAACAGAGGCCAAGAGCGGAGGAGATGGTGAAGAAGAAGAAAAAAAAAAAAAAAACAGGGTCAGGCTCTAGTTAACAAGACAAATGGAGCAACATGGTTCAGCTCATAACCGGGTTTGACCTACTGGTCCTCCCAATAGCTCAATGTCTTACATGGCAAACTGGCATTCAAGATATTTATCAAGACACTTGTCAAGTAAAAGATCTGCTTGTGAGTTTGGCCTCCACGCTCGGAGGAAAGTTAGACAGCTTTTATCACGAGGCTGTCTGGGCTCGGCTCTGCTGGTGGTGGTGAAAGGCAGGACTGATTAGTTCTTCTCCCTCCCAGACCTTGATCTTGATGTGATGTAGAGAGAAATCACTTCATTCGTCACCGCTCTCTTTTCGTACGACAGGACGGCCCGGCTCTCCATGTACGGCTCTTGTGGGCTCCTCTTATGACAAGTGGCTCCGTAACAAATGGCCTGCTTATGGTTTTTATTGAACGTTTTGGAAATTAGAGCTAACAATTCGGCTGTCCAGGTTTTATAAATATATGATCCCGTTAAAGTGATTTTACTCTTGATTGGGCCTAAATGTCCTCTTTTTCTCCTGCCCAACTGATGTTTGTGGATTTAAAAGAAGCTGTTTTTGAATGGTACACAGAGTGGTGGCCCAGTTCATCACTGTCTGAACATTTTAATGGCAATTTCCTTCAACATAATCATATATCCTCATAATGGATTATGAAAGTGTCTTTCAGTGCTGGGTGCTCCTGGCTGTCATGATGGATGATCACTTGTTGAAACAGAGCACTGCTCTGCAGAATTGTGATTACATACTAGTCTCAGCCGCAGACAGTTTGCTTATAGACAGAAAGTGCCAAAAAGGCAAGCTCCAGTTACATTGCAGCATTACAACTGAATAGTTCTGAGGAAAATTAAACATTAAATTAGTCAAAATTGAAACATAGGCACATTGGAACAACATGCATATATCTACATTTTTTTGCAAAAGTCCAAAAAAAACATACCTGTGTATATGATTAACTGCAGTTTCCAGCTGAAACGAACACTACTGGCAGTAAAACATCAACTACTTGTATTTGTTTTCACACATATTATAATTACAAATTCAGATTATCGATCAATAAAGACTTATTTTCACATGGTTCCATGCACAATACAATGTAATGCCTTCAAAAGTCCATATGTGTGGCTTTTCTGATTAAGTAAACTTGCTTGGTAGCTCACCTGGTACAGCATTGCACTTGTGATGTGGAGCACTCTATGAGTCCCATGAAACATGATATCATTTTGCATAAGTATAACCACAGGCACATTTTTCCAAATGAGCAAAATGTAAGAATGTAATAGTACGTCAGTTTAAGGATTTAATAGTTTGTTGCCCAGTTTAATGTTCAATGTGAGCGTTTTCATGTTGAAATGATGTTGATTTGCATTAAATTTCTATGTTTCCAGACAGATATATAAATAATATTCAATAGATTTTTTTGTGACACTTATGATTATGAAAAAACATGTGATGTCGCTTTTATTTGTTTATCTGTTATTTGTACACAATAATTATAATGCACTGCTTTCCAGAGTTGCAAGGGTTGTGAAATACTGAATAAAATATTATAGTTTTGCTTGAGTCTCTTGGTAGCAAATAAACTAGAAATGTTGATTACTACACACATTTTCTACTTTTTTTTTGTTTTTCTTTTTTTTTGTTTTGCTGTAATAAACGTTCAGTAAGACTGCTGCGGCTGTTGCTCACCAGTCTATTAACAGATCTGCCACCCCAAAACATTGTAAAAACAAAACAAATTGTTTAGTCAGTTACACGAATGACATGTTGTTTCTATGTAATTGCAAGGTTAAGCTGCAGAAAAAGCTAGAGAGTGGACCAAACTAAAACTAGTAATGCCGATAACTAAAAGTTTGGCTCTGAATTATTTATTACTTTGCAGGTAACCTGGGAATTTAGTCACTATAATCAGAAAGCTAGTACGTACTGGCTTTTACATGTAAGGTGAAGATTACCGGTTTACCAGAGGTAATTATGGACAAATCACTCATGTGCCTTTAGCTCTCATTTTTGTCTCTTTTTTTTTTTTTTTTTTTTTGAAAGAAGGATTTTTCTTTAAAAAATTTATACTAACTTTCAAATAATTGGGGTCAGTAATTTTTTTTTTTTTTTTCTTTTGAAAGAAGGATGAGCAGATTGGATCTAAACAGACATGAACACAGCAGAGCCGGAGGCGTTCCTTTCACCTGTTCCTCTGAGCGCAGTGTGTTGTCTCTTCCACAGACAGATGAAAAGTGTATTTTGGAAACTGTTTTGCTGACAGTTGTCTGCCAGACTTCCATAAGTAAATTGCTATACCTCCAATGGGATGCATGCACCTGCTTGTTAGTGAAGAAAAACAACTGAAACAAACGACTCCGCTGTTCTGGTTGCACATAGATCTTGTCTTTTGATTGGCATGGAAAAGTTTGCCATGCAACCCTCAACCTCACTGCCCTGTTCGTTACAACCGCTTCTGTTGCCACATCACACTATGATATGATGACCAAAACGTTATTGAAACACAAGCTAACTTTTTGGCCAGTGTTGCCAAGCAACATCAGTGGAGACAGCAAAGGCCTGACCGCATTGCTGACCCATTGTCTCACCTTGGTGCATCTTTCCATGAACACTGACAAACTACTTTACTGTCTGACATCAACTTAAAGCTTGACATTATAAAATAGTCTTTAAATTTAAATCTTTTGAACTCTATATCTAGAAATTCACAACCCAGGAATTTTCGCTGAATTTTATTGCTCAGCTGATCCTCTTTCATAGCTCAGGAAAATTAATGCAATTCTCAGCTATGTTCAGGGGCAGAGCAGC
Source organism: Sinocyclocheilus anshuiensis (assembly GCF_001515605.1). Classification (NCBI taxonomy): domain Eukaryota; kingdom Metazoa; phylum Chordata; class Actinopteri; order Cypriniformes; family Cyprinidae; genus Sinocyclocheilus; species Sinocyclocheilus anshuiensis. The sequence goes on from NW_015555726.1 coordinate 1,578,831, forward strand.
CATTATAATTGTGGGATTGTCAAGGTATTTTAAGAGTTTCATTTTGCTTGGCTGCAGTTCAAAGTGGAAAATTACTGATGGCTCTATAAAACAACAATTTTAAGACCAAGCAGAAACTTCTGCCAGCCAGCAGTGTAGAATGGACTGAATTTACATTTACATTTATGCATTTAGCCGACGCTTTTATCCGAAGCCAACTACAATAGAACAACATAAGCAGTTTGTCACAGAGCCAACAATATTAATCCACAAGTTATACCCTGCTGCAAAATGTATGTGAAACTATATATATATATATATATATATATATATATATACGTTTGATTTAACTATATATATATATATATATATATATATATATACGTTTGATTTGCTGGTCTTAGCAGGTTTAGGCTGATCCATGCAGACTCTTAAGGTCATTGCACACTGAGTCCGAAAAATTCATCCGAAATTTTCGCACGTTAAAAAATAAATACGACCTCACGTTATGTCAATCACGTTTGCACACTGCCTCCGGAATATTCGTCCGTCATAAAAAATGCAGATCAGGTTCGATTTTTTTTTGGTTTTTCGCATCCGTAGCAAGCATTTTGAGAGGGGTTTTGACAGTTCAGAGCCACCGTACAAGTGAACGCCATAATCCAGAATGGCGATTGTCAAGTTCATCCACTTCGTCTCGCAGCACAAAGCACTGTATATAGATCCTTGCACACTGAGTTCACAGAAATTGGTGGTCTTCTTTTTAATATGTGGCTCTAGTATCGCTAGCAAAAGCATCAAACTGAGCCACTGACATCCTGAAGTAAACTTTGAATCGCCCGTGTAATCCCGCTGCTCCTTAAGCAGGGGGAACTCTCCTTCCTCTCCATCTCAGGATTGGATGGACCCAATATTTCCTTTCTTTTTCTTTTTTTAAGAAGCGAGAGGAAAACAAAATCATCCTCACTGCTTAAAGACTCAATTTAGTGCTGTTTTGCGAATTTTTTCGCAACGGATTACTTAATATGCATCGGACTCAGTGTGCAAGGTTTCTGTGCGTGACGAATTTTTAGGATTTCGAATACGAAAAAACGCATATGAAAATTTTGGACTCAGTGTGCAGAGACCTTTAGCCTGGCCAGTCTGGTCTTGATTTAATGTGGTCTCATAGTCTGGTGCATTCAGCAAAATGGCCAAAACCACTGAAAAATGCCCAAAAACCCCTGAAAAAAAAAAAAACATCAGATAAACCAGCCTGCCCAGATTGGAAGACCAGCCAAGACCAGCAAAGTAGCCTAATTAGATGATTTTCACCAGGGTAAGCAATGCTCCTAACCCTAATAATAATAAACAGAAATAACACTTTAAATAATGATTTTAACAGTATAACTGTAAAATTACAATACTTGAGCCTTCTTCATTTTCAAATGTTAAGCCATTGAGCTTGTATTTTGGTGGAAAACCACATAGTTAAAGCTTATGGCAACAGGTTTATAAATGCTTAAATGCTATACAAATCTGGTGAAATGTTTGGTGATTGTTCCACTTGCAAAGATGGAGGCTGTGTAGCTGCTTTTACTGTAAATCGAGTCACTCTGAGACACTGAACATACTGTTACCATGAGCTGCTCACTTGCAAATGAACATTATTGTAAATATATTTAAATTGTTTTTGCAATTAAGTTGCCAACTGGGAAGCAATTAACTAAACCAGCTTAACACCAGCTTAGGCAGGCTAACACTAGAGCATAACCTTTTAAGGATGGTTTTTGTTCTGCAGTATGATCTTCATGAGCAAAGCTGATGCGTTTTACATTGTGCCTCCAGTTTTCAAATTATTACTATGCCTCCGGTTCGGTTTAATTTCAGTGTAAACTTTGTTTCCTTTTCTTCTTTTATAGGTCTTTTGGGAGAAACAGTTGTTGACATACAGTAAGAATATAGAGATATAAAGTTAACATGTATAGCACAGAGAAACGTGAGGATATTGGGATCTTTAACTCAGGAGAAAACTCATAGAATCAGGAGACAAACTCCAGTCAGGAGAAACAATTGAGATATTCCAGAGATCTTGTTTGTGATTTTCTTTTTTCCTATGGAAACTGACAAGAGTGTTTTGCATAGAAAAGGGTTCTTCAAAGTACAAAGGGGATTTGTTAGTTAGAAGCCGCTCTGACTGCTCTCTCATGGCGAAATAAAGGTGGTGCTCAGACATCTCGTCATTACTCTTCTCCCTGATGCAACATGAAAAAATGTTACATCCATTACACCAGGCTGCCTTTGTGTTTATTGTAATAGCAGCAGAATTGCAGTGGAGTGGAGCTTTATGGTGATATAAATTAACTTGCTCTATACTCACTAGCTTTTGTATCCCTGCTACAATACTTCTCTGTCCTTAGCAAAGAAGGTGATATTTATTTTAGTAGACTTATTTCACTTCTCCTCTTAGTGCTTTATGGTTGCTGTGCACAAGTAAACCTAATAATGATTCGGAGTGTAATAGCCAAAATTCATCATCAACCCAGAGTGATGGAGAAGGCAGTGCATAGATCAGCTTAACGTTGTGTGTGTGTGTGTGTGTGTGTGTGTGTGTGTGTGTGTGTGTGTGTGAGAGAGAGAGAGAGAGAGAGAGAATGAGAGGATGCAGTTCTTTCAGCTTACATTAGAGCAACACTGCAGATCTATATCTATCTATACTAATAATAATAATTCATTACATTTATATAGAGCTTTTCTAGGCACTCAAAGCGCTTTACATTGTACTATCTATCTATATATCTATCTGTCCGTCCATCCGTCCGTCCAGCTAGCTGTCTGACTCTGCAATCCATCTATCTGTCTGTTCGTTCTGTCCTTCACATCTGATCACCTACCTGCTGAATTTCATTGCACACTGTAAAAATTAGGGATGTACCGAAATGAAAATTCTTGGCCGAAGCCGAACAAAATGAAACACTGGGCCGAAAGCCGAATACCGAACACGGTTTTAAAAAAGAAATGCTTCCATTTTGCCAAATTTTTGAACCATTGCATAAATTAAATAGCCAAAATGTGCTTTAAAAATATTTACTTAACAATTAACATTTTTTAACATTCCAGCAGACATTATACCAATAAAACACAATTTAACTTAAAATTAGTAAGTTAGTAAAATAATATTTTTTGGCCATTTTTGAGACCCCCTTCTTGAATCAGGCATGTATTTTTTACTGTACAAATGAATGCAGCCTTGCTGAGCAGAAGAGACTTCTTTTAAAACATTAGAAAATATTACAGATCCCAGTATGAACACTATGTGTGAATGCTATAATAAATGTATGAATAGAGCTGTTGTAATTATTATTATCATTATCACTGTCTTTTTAATTTTATTTTACAGAACAACAGTAAAATTACAATAATAACATTTATTAATGTTGATGGAGTTCTTGTTTTTTCTCAGCTTTTATTTTGGCAGAAACCCACAGGAAGATTGCTTCTTTTTGTTGACAACAGTAGATTTATTAATGATTCTCATTACGAATTTGGGAAGACGTTTGTTGTACGTATCGCATTGTCACATGCCTTGTAAAAATTCATAAAAATGTTACTGAGCAACTGATGAATAACACTATTTCAGCGCAGATTTTCCTCACGCTTTGCACTTTGAACCCTGGCGCCGCGAGCTCATGCAGTGCTGTTTGCATACATGCAACACAATGTTCTGCAGTTTATTTAATTGTTTAAGGGCATTTCATGATTTCAGTCATCTTACAGTAACCAGCAACAATCACCCCTTCCACTTCTCATCAAAGACATGCGATGCAGTACTAAACAGTCTCTCGCTGTCGGTACTTGTAATGATTTTTGCATCTTTCTCGGACACTTTTAAAGGGGTCATATGATGCGATTTCAAGTTTTCCTTTGTTTGTGAAGCAAGGGCTTTTCTTTTGTGTGCCTGTAACACAGAGAAAGACGGCACACTCCACATGTATTCACATCACATATTCTCATGTGGAAGATGAGGGATAATTACATACATTCTGAGGGGACAAAAATAGCATCAGGCTGGTTAAAACCTTTTCAAAGAATGACTTCAAGGAAGGAGTCTGCATCTGCATGAGTCACTGGGTTAGGAAAGGACTCGGGGTCAAAAACATGCCACAAGGGCTTATGGGATATTGTGATAAGTCATGATTTTGAGTGTTTATTAATTATTGCCATTAGCACAGGCAAAGTTCTGTGGGAGTTACAATAGTTGACATTTGGTATAACAAAAGGAGCAACATCTTTGATCACTGTTCTAAAACAACACATAAGATTGTTAAAGTCAGCATGAAATGAAAATTCACCCTATTTTCCAAATACAAGTTGCACAAACACATATGTTTCATAACAATTATGAAATATATATTATATATAATCCATAATTATATTATGGAATCGAATGGAATCTTATTTTTGGATCTAATGGGAACTTATTTCTGCCACGAAATAAAGAAATAAAAATTTTCATTTTTTTTTTAAATAGTGTTTATCTCACAAGTCTGACTCCCCCCCCCCCGCCAATTAACTGAGTTTGAATTCTGAGATATAAACTCGCAATTCTGAGAAAAAAAGGTCAGCATTGCAAGATTTTAACTTGAAGGTGCAATTATGAGTTATTTGCAATCTTGCATTTATTACTTTTCTGAAATCTTGTAATTCTTGTTAGAAAAAGTGTGTTGTGAGATAAAATGTCACACTTTTAATTTATTTTTATTTATTTTTTTTATTAATTTATTCATTTATTTATTCATTCATTTATTTATTTCATGTTGAAAATTGGCTTCTTTGGGATATTCCAGTGAAAACTACAGACTTCTCTCTTGTGACTTCTCCATTTACCCATTTACCCTCTCACCTATAGAGGGTGAAAGCTCACAAAAATAAACAACATTAACAATACGATAATCAAAAGATTTTTAAATTAACACGTTTTTAAAAATGAAGTAACCATGGCTCCTACACCCCACCTCAAAAACCTCAAAATCCAATCAACAACCGACAGATAGAACCAAGCACCCGTCCTGCATTCTTTCTTTTTCGATAATCCGTTACACTCAGATGTACATCAAAATACGGAAGCAAAGATGTGCCTTTACTTTGTTTTCACCGGAACTGTAATGTATTTTCAGAAATGCTTTGTTTACAGTATACTTTTTCGTTTGGCCTGTTTTCTTCAAGGTCCAAAGCATCGCCTTGCAGTCAGATTGCAATTTAGCCTCAGGTACGGTCATCTGAACAGCCTTCTGATCCGAGGACTCATTTTCCCCTCTTTTTAACACCACCACCTTTCCATTAATGACCAGCTGTTTGCTTGTTTAATAAGTCAGTAAAAGAGATCCAAGGAGGTCACCTCAGCATTAACCTCTCTAACAACCAATCAATGGCTAAAGTGATTCCCATTGGTTAATTATTTGCAATTCTGTGACAGAGACTGTGGTGAACTGGAGCATTTCACTATAGGTGTCGATGAAAGGCGAGAGCGGGACGTGGCCATCATTTAGGATACAATGGGAGGAAACATCTAACAAGCATTGTGAATCAATACTGGTGCTCCTCTAGCAGGAACGTTACCATACGGCAGGCTTAACACTCGGTTAATTGGCTAGAAAAGAGTGCTATGGAAAGCGTTATTCAGTGGATTATTGGATGAAGAGGATGGCCCTTTACAAGAGAGCACTACAACACTCCAGGGTTCAAAGGTTAACATGGTGATTGGGCTTGAAGAGGCCTTTGTTTATAATCACACCTGTGTACAATTGGAAGCACTAAAAACACGCTTTTACCAGTATTGACATTCCGAAATCACTGACAGACAGGAAGAATGTCCTGAAATGACACTCTATATTCAGCATTTAAAACACTGACTGGCTCTCCATAACCAGGGCTGTGATATATGAATCCAAAGGGAAATATATTCCTTATTCAGTAGATTTAAGAGCTGTTTATGCTCTATTCTCCTCCCACAAGACTATTTAATCTCACTGTTTTACTCCCTTTGTACCTACCCCCTTAAGGATGGATTCTTAGATTTAGTGACATCTCTGCGTTTTATCAAAGTGCTTATTCAACTTGTATGTACTGCAGTCAGGATGGGTTCTCGGAGGGCATGGGGAAAATCTCTCAGCATGGGACTTATCAAAGCCAGGCATCAGCACCGTTTGTGGTCTAAATGTGCAATGGGGTCATTGAGAATCTGTTTGACTTTTCAACCAGTCGAACGAGACCTCAGTTGGAAATGTGAAAAAAAAAAAAAAAAAAAACTCATACATTAACACAGAACAATTGTTTTGGAGTGAATGCCATAGGCCTTCTTTATAGTTTGCTATCTAAGCTTTTTAATGGTGGCGGGATGGGGTGCTGACTTGTTTTTGTGGCTAGCGTTGTGCTGAATTTGCTGTATTCATATTTTATTTCTGCTCCATTAAATCTAATTTTATTGAGATTTTGGATCAGCTCACTGTTTTACATTATAAAGAAACAGATTCTACTAGCTAGCAGGATATTTGAAGATTTTGGAGAACGCATTAGAATTAATTCAGTGCCAGTAAACTAAACACTTGACAATACTTTTCCTAACCTTTTCTTATATGGCAAGTATATATACAAATATATCAATCAAAATACATTTTATATTTAAATGAAAATGTGTATGGATCAGAACAAACTTTTAATTTTGAATAAAGTATTGAAGTAGCTAATTTAAAAACATTGGAGAAGGCATTGACTATGGGTTATTTCAGAAATGTTCAATTATACAAAGATAATGTTTTATTTTAGAATTTTTATATAAATAGCTGGTAAAGTTTGGTAGTAGCAAAACCAAGGTCAAAGGTTCAATACGCAGAGAAGACACATGCTGTATACTTTGCACTGTAAGATGCATCTGACAAATTTATAAAAGTACAATGCAGAGACATCATACTAGTCAGTTGTACTTATTTTCTATTCTAGATGAAATATATTTTACAAATATGTTTTGTCCATCCAAAAATATGTTTTAAAATTAATTTAATTATTATAGCTATTATTAATCAGTACAGCAATTTGCCGTGGTATATTTTTGTCTATTATTTTGTATAATACACAAAATAATTGTACAAACAAGCAAACAAAAATAAATAAATAAAAATACATATTTGTCATAATATATTTGTGAGATTAGCCAGAGTAGGATTGGTTCCCCCTGCTGAGTCTTAATTTCTGGTATGGTTTCTTTCCTCCTATCTTTACCATTGCAAGGTGTTTTTCTTTCCTGCTGTGGCCTTTGGTTTTCTCACTGGGAGTCTCAGGGTTTTTAGGCCCTGTTCTCTGTAAAGCTGCTTTGGAGAGACATGTATTATGAAAAGTGCAATAGAAGTAAAATTTAATTGAACTATTGCACAACTGTTTAGATGTGTTCCCCATAATACAATTGGCTCTGTATCTGTGAATACCCACGGTGTGATTTCATTGGGTTTTTCTGGCAGGTTGCACAAAGAAACCAATTTGCTTCAAGGAAGCCTTTCATTTAAGCAATAGCTGAATGTAATCAATCCTATGCTGGGACCTGATTGGCTCTTTAAAGTGTTGTCGTCTGCTACTAGTGATTCCCTTCAAGATTTGTACAGCAAACCCGGTTCATCCATAGACAGTGGTTTGCAATGCCAATTTTTTATTTATTTATTTATTTATTTATTTATTTATTTATTTATCTATTTTTTTATTTATTGACTTACTTGCTTACTTACTTATGGGGGTGCCAAGTGTGACTGTAATTTGTGGACAAAATTACAGTTTTTTACAATTATGACACTAATATCAGAACACAGACATGTATTATGAAAAGTGCAATAGAAGTAAAATTTAATTGAACTATTGCACAACTGTTTAGATGTGTTCCCCATAATACAATTGGCTCTGTATCTGTGAATACCCACGGTGTGATTTCATTGGGTTTTTCTGGCAGGTTGCACAAAGAAACCAATTTGCTTCAAGGAAGCCTTTCATTTAAGCAATAGCTGAATGTAGTCAATCCTATGCTGGGACCTGATTGGCTCTTTAAAGTGTTGTCGTCTGCTACTAGTGATTCCCTTCAAGATTTGTACAGCAAACCCGGTTCATCCATAGACAGTGGTTTGCAATGCCAATTTTTTATTTATTTATTTATTTATTTATTTATTTATTTATTTATTTATTTATTTATTTATTTATTTATTTATTTATTTATTTATTTATTTATTTATTTATTTATTTATTTATTTATTTATTTATTTATTTATTTATTTATTTATTTATTTATTTATTTATCTATTTTTATTCATCATATCTAGTTTTTATTGAACAGTTTTTAATGTTGTTTAATGGAAAGCAAAGCTGTCTAACATGCTGTTTGGTTTCTTAGTAAGTTCTTAGCCTTTCAGAGCTCCATATTTCATTGTTATTTTTACAAATCCCAAACCACACGCAGCCTTGACTCAACACTGATCCCATTTTGCACTTCAAGGGCTGACCCTGGAGCTCTGACACACAATGAAAGCGTTCACCGGCACTGGACTGTGGTGGTAATTGCTTATCTTCAAGATGCACCAGCAAGACACTCCAAATTAATATTGGATATGTTATAAGCAGCAATTTCGGCAAGATAAATTATAATTTTTATATTCACGTCTTCTCCCTCTCTTAGATCCAAGTCTGAACACAGCTAAATAATTGATGGTCAAGTTTCCACCCCTGTCAGTGCACAGGCTAAACATGAGCTGAGGCCTATGCTGACTCCGGCCCCGCATTTGCTCCTTTGCTCTCTGCATCTTTTATTGCATGCTGGAATCGCTCCATGTTGGATGGAGGCACTGAGCCTTCTTTTGCACTGGGTCATTCCGAACAGCCGGGCTCTTTTAATCACTTTTGCGCTGAAACAAGCTCTCCAGCATCGCAGCCTGCAGTGTAATCAGCAGCGCACCAATTAAAGGTCCAAAGCGCTCCGATTAATTTATTAAATCACAGTCCAAACATAGTACTTGAATCCCAGACAATACAGTGCTAAATGGCATGGATTTTTCTTGGCCGCCGACTGATCCAGGCGTATTGATTGCAGAGTAAGCAAGGCCCCAGCACATGCTTACGGCTCTCTTCTATTCCTTGCTCTCTCTGTCTCTGATTCTCTCTCTTATTCTCTGTCCTTGTGGCCATGACCAACAGCTACACAGATATGCATCTCTGACTTCATTTTGCATCAAATACCGACTTCAAATCTCCTACAAACAACAAGATATGTTAGCAAACATTAGCAATGAGCACTAGCTGCATTTTTGGAAACAATAAATGGTGATGATGTTTCTGCCACTGGTGATTTCCATCATTTGTGAGGGTCAGAAGCAACAATTTTCTATTCTTGCTGAAAAATATTACAAATATAATTTTGGCAATACGTATATTTTATATACACTGAACAAAATTATAAACGCAACACTTTTGTTTTTGCCCCCATTTTTCATGAGCTGAACTCAAAGATCTAAGACTTTTTCTATGTACACAAAAGGCCTATTTCTCTCAAATATTGTTCACAAATCGGTCTAAATCTGTGTTAGTGAGCACTTCTCCTTTGCCGAGATAATCCATCCACCTCACAGGTGTGGCATATCAAGATGCTGATTAGACAGCATGATTATTGCACAGGTGTGCCTTAGGCTGGCCACAATAAAAGGCCACTCTAAAATGTGCAGTTTTTTCACACAGCACAATGCCACAGATGTCGCAAGTTTTGAGGGAGCGTGCAATTGGCATGCTGACTGCAGGAATGTCCACCAGAGCTGTTGCCCGTGAATTGAATGTTAATTTCTCTACCATGAGCCGTCTCCAAAGGCGTTTCAGAGAATTTGGCAGTACGGTGGTGGTGGGGTTATGGTATGGGCAGGCGTATATTATGGACAATGAACACAGGTGCATTTTATTGATGGTGTTGATATACAGTGACGAGATCCTGAGGCCCATTGTTGTGCCATTCATCCACGACCATCACCTCATGTTGCAGCATGATAATGCACAGCCCCATGTTGCAAGGATCTGTACACAATTCCTGGAAGCTGAAAACATCCCAGTTCTTGCATGGCCAGCATACTCTTGTTCAGTGTACATTACAATATTTACATTTTAGGAAAATTATTAAACTTAAATGATTAAACTTAAACAAAAACATCTAAAATATAGACTATTCTTTATTTACTTATGTTTAAAAATCTTGGGGTCAGTAAGAATTATTTATTTATTAAATAAATTATTTTTGTTCAGTAAAGATGCATTAAAAAAAAATCAGTTTTAAATAAATTCTGCTCTCATTCTGCTCTGAACTTTATATTCATTGAAGAATCCTGAGGGGTAAGTAAATAAATAAAATGTATCACAGTTTTCATAAAATTTTCAAGCAGCAAAACCAAACATTATTACAAAGAAAAGATTTTTGAGCATCAAATCTTGAGCATATTATATTGATATTTTTATTTAGAGTATGGCTGTTGAAAATTCAGTTTTGTCATTACAGGAATTAATTATATTTTAAAATATAATAAAATACAAAACAGTTATTTTAAATTGTAAACATTTTTCACAATGTTACTGTTTTTACTATATATTTGATTAAATAAATGCAGCCTTGGTGAGAACAAGAGACAACTTTCAAAAACATTAGAACAACCTTACAGATCCCCAAAATTTTGAATGGTATATTTAAAATAAATATGTTTTTGGCTATTTAGTTATGCCCAGAATAGGATGGCCTACAAACCTCCTACAAACAAAAATTAATGCTAGCAGACATGCCCGTAGCCAGCTATGAGGTCACCGAGGTCAGGACCTCTGTAAATTTTTAATGTTCTAAAATAAAATTTGTTCTCTAAATGACTAATCTGCTGTTTAAAGCTATCATATGAGTGTCTGCATGCATCATTAAAGCTGCAGTCCGTAACTTTTTTTGGTTAAAAATGATCATGATCGTTTATAGCCTTTTCTCAAAGCAGCCAGAATAATTAAATTTATCATTTTGATGGCGGATTGTAATCCAGAAAGGATTATGTGTTTATGAAACACAT
>NW_015555726.1:1590492-1615793 GCF_001515605.1 Sinocyclocheilus anshuiensis
AGTATAACAATAATAATAATTTGAACGGTTTGATGTGATATGAGCTAACCGATCTTTAGATTATGGTTATTATTTACATTTAAACATTATTTAGGTAATGCTTTTTTCCTCAGTTGGTCAGAACAAACGTGGCAAACTTGTTACTTACTTGTTCAGATGGCAATATACGGTGAAAATTCTTATTTGGGTCATATTCCAAGACGTAGGCTAGAATCTGTGATTGCGAAGTACAGTAAATATCCACACCGGTGCAGTGACTGACTGCCACACACACATACTCTTCAGAACATTAGATTCATCCACGCTGGAGCCGTGCCGACTCACAACCCACGCAAGCTAGATAATTCCGCACACAGCTGCAATTCCAGGTTTTCAAACAGAGATGGCGACAAAGAGGCAAAACTTACGGACTGCAGCTTTAAATTTAGACAGTTTGCAAGAATCTTAGCGATCTTATCTTATTTAAAAAAGATTTGAACTAATTTCGATTTATTTTTTATTTATATCTCCGTTTAGTTTTTTGTTTTTTTTATAGGAATATCTGGCAACACTGCAGTGATCGCCATAACTGACAGTAATCAAAAGAGCCTACAGACATCATTGCTGACAGTATACCATATTCGGTAAGGCAAATGCAAAAAAAGAAAGAAAGAAAAAACATCATGATATTATCTGTCAGAAATGTTATCAACGCTATCAAAACAGTAGCATATAACACTAGTGCAGAGATCTGTTGAACAAGTAGGTTACAGAATTTAAAAAAATGCAAACACTAGGCATGAAGAAGTCTATGTTATTTCATTGAGTATTGTAGTTAAATTTTCACAAAGTCATGCTAACAACATTCATAAAAGCACTAAAGTTATCATCTATATAGCAATGGTTATTAATGAAAACTATAACAGTAATAGGCCTATGTATTGTTGAATGAATAATAAATAACTGATACAATTATACACCCCTAACCTATAGTAAAGGTGCAAAGTGATATAATTTAACAGTGCTCATTTCTCCAAAACAGAGAAAACATATTTCACAAACATCCACATGTCTGTCTCTTTTAAAGTGTTAGTGTACATAATGAGTTGTATGTGGGGTTATTATAGCACAATTCTTAAGCCCACCCAAGACCTCACTGATTGTCAAACCCTGGCTATGGCGATGCTAGCATATACTAGCAAAAATCACTAAATGAGGCAGCTGGAAACCATAAACAATTGGCGATGTTTTTGCAACTTATTGATCTGTGATATGTGTGGGTCAAAAGTTCATTCAATAACTACTGAATCCTTAAAATGTAGCGCAAGCACAGTCAAGCTAAAGCGAACGTGATGGAGTTAGCCAGCAATACAGTTAGAAAATATAGAGCCATCATCCTCTCTCCACCCTGCTGCTCTGAATGGATAAATGTGACGGCCGGCGCTCGAGGGTTTTCATTCCACCTGCTAGTACAAGTGGGGCTTCACTTCCTCAATATTCTCACTTAAAGGTCCATCCGTCAAACACCCTCTATGTCGCACCCACGCCATAAAATGGAATCCAGTCTCAGGGTAATACAGCTTATTCTGATGTCTTAGCATTCACACATACACACAGGAACAAACTCACCAACTGAGGCAGATGACAGCACAGGAGGCGTTTGTGTGTGAGTGGGGTGCAGCCCGGTGACCTGCATATGGCAGACTTGTCTCTCTGTTCGTGGGTGGCACTCGCCATCTAATTTTACCCTCAGTAGCCACGCCGCCGGAGCAGGAGAAGGCCGCTGATGGCCAGAACGCTGCTGCCCTCTGCCACACACTCACACACACATTATTTGGTCATGACTGTGTGCTTCCATGTGTGCTTCCACCCTTTTCCAACCAAATGGCTGGTGCTCGACTGGAGAATCTGCACAACTCGATTCAGGACCAGCTTACTTTTCCACTGACTTGAGAACTGAATGGTGACTTTGTTACTACATAACATGCCCACAACCAAACATGCTGCAACATGGGTATGTGTACATATCTCGCAAGTTTTGAGAACATTTCACCATCCAGTTAAATAATTCAGTGACTGTGTTTTTGTGATGGTACCTTCGTTGGTTTAAGCCTGTCATGGATAAATAAATATGACAATAAAACCGCCAGTAGGTGGCGGCAAGTCCCTCGGTGCATCCAAAATCATATACTGTCTGAGTAGGGATTATATTTGAATATGAACTTCACGACCGCTAAAACATTATGTTCTATATTATATGCATATGGGTAGTATGAATGAAATGTGTATATACTACATCCACCATGTTGATATGGTAATGTGACCTACTGTAGCAGTGTCAGCTGTGTCACTTCACTGCCAGTTCACAAGTCCTCTCCTGTGGCCTCATGGGATAATACAGTGTCCATCGAATGTGCACATAAGAATCTCACTGAAAGTAGTAGGTCCCCCGGGTATTTTTTGCCTGCCGTTTTTCAAATGCTATGATTTCGATCATACTCACCTAACAAACCGATTTTCGTAAACTATATATTGGGGAAGTATTCAATTTCAGACACAGCAACTGTCTTAATGAGTGATTCATTGAATAGTTCATTCAAACGCTTCGTTCAAAACAGCTTGTGCCTTTAGAAACAAACAAGTGACTGTCTTTATGAACAGATCATTGACTCAAATTATTCTTTCAAAAACAGATTCATTCAGGAGCAAAGCACCACAGTGTTGCTCTGAGATACACAAACGTTCTGCTCTGACTTTGTTTTGAACTATTTTAATTGGCGAAAAGGAAAAAAAAATGACAATATTGTGTCGGGCACACACGCTGATATTCATGAAAATGGCACTCTTGCTTCTGTGATAGTATCCTATCTTTTTTTTTTAAAGTGCTTTCATAACTTGAATTATAGGGGCATTTAACTTCATTCTAATAGGCTTCTTCACACAGTGAACGCTTTTGGATTCTCAAGACATGTTTTTGTTTGTTTTTTGCAAAGTGAGTGACATACTCAATATTGTCAGCTTGCACATTAAAACAACAATTACGATATTATCATAGAAAATAAATATCACACACCCCTAAATATATATGAGCCATATTACACGAGCAGACGTGAGATATGGCTGTATATCGTCACGGCTGTGATTCGGCCACACACCCCTAAATATATATTTGATTGATTGCTATGATTGCTTTTACTTATACACTACTGTTCAAAAGTTTGGTGGCAGTTACATTCTAAATGTTTTGTGATTTCAAATGTTTTAATATGTATTTTACACTTACCAAGGCTCCATTTAAAACAGTAATATTGTGAAATATTGCTTCTCAAGAAATATTTATTATTATTATTATCAGTGTTGAAAACAGTTGTGCTGCTTCATATTTTTTGTGAAAACCATAATGCATTTTTTCAGGATTCTTTGATTATATAGAAATATTTTAATAGACTTCATAAATGGCTTTACTGTCACTTTTGATCAATTTAATGTATCTTTGCTGAATAGTATTTAAAAAAAGTATTTAAAAAAAAAAACGTTTTTAAGTATGAAGTTGTATGTATATGAACGTGTGTTGGTAACGACTGGAATGATCTGGTTGTTTTATGCAGTCTGCTGTATTTTAGGACTTTTATCCCACCCCATGACCACTGCTGGTTCAAAGCCAGCAGGTTTTAAGGTCCTTTCTGTGGTGGAGAAACACGGAGCGTTTCCAGCTCCGGCACTGGCAGTACGTCAGAGGAAAAAGAGGTATGAGACCCTGCTAAATGCGATTACTATCAGCGAGGAGAATTCTGTCCTCTGTTTGTCTCCCTCTCATCGATCATCCTTCGATCTCGGCTTGAGTTACAAATATTTGAATAGACGCTGCTGTGAGAATTGAGGGCCGATGCTTCATGCTAATTAGCATGTATTGTTTGTTGATCAAAATATCAAGACAGACAAACATTGGTATCTCTTAGAGAGAGGGGGATTTCTCACACTGATTGTCCTCTCTAAAGATGCAGGAAATGGTTTTGACAGTGCAGCTCTGCCATCTACTTGAGCTCCATTAAAACTGCCGCACTCCTAGCGCTGCCCGTCTGTCTCCCCTGGCTAATAACCTCTCCCTTTAAGGTGAAATTATGAGATTCCACTTTGGCTTCATTTGGACACAACAGCCCATCCAACAGACTGAGAGAAGATATCAAAGTCCAGGGCAGGAAGCTGAGAGGGGATGAGTCCCTGCGTGAATAAGCCTGCTTTCGGCCCTTAGAGGGTAAATATGTATTTTGTTCAGAAAGTGTTGTGTGTTGAGCTTGCAGAAGAGTGCAGAGAACAGCATCCAGGGCAATAAGCCGGACTTGAACGCAGTCAGGCATCAAGCATTAAAGGAATAATTGCCTTTTTATAGATTCTGCTGCTGTAGCCTGTGCCGCCTCTCAAACAAGCAAATATGTGCCCTGCATGCTTGTACCTCTCGGTGTGTGTGTGTGTGTGTGTGTGTGTGTGTGTGTGTGTGTGTGTGTATATGTGTGTTGTCTGACATCTGGGTTTTGACATTTAGGTTCAGATGACATGCCTAGTAGTTAACGTAATGATGGTATCATAAAATTATATAAAATAACTGTTGCAGTGCTACAAAACCATTAACTTTTTGCCACAACATGAATAGCAATGTACAGTGAGAGAATTGCAAAATGTACTAGTCATTACTTTTGTAAATGATTGCATTCGCAATTAAGAAATATTTTTACATGAAAATTCTAATATTTTTCTATTAATCTATTAGTCTGCATTTTCAGTGCTTAATGAACATCTATTTTGACAAATTTTTCTCCCATTGAAAAATGAATCCCGCATTTATGTGAGGAATGAGCGATATGTCACTCCCGAAACTTTGCTGCTTGCACAGTATATGTATGGCCTGTAGCACGAAAAACATATTTTATTCAAATTCTGAACGGATTATATTTAGCCTAGAAAGTGCACAGATAGCACTTCCTTTATAATCACTAAAAAGGTGTCACTTCAGTTCATCGCGATCTCACAAAGTTCCTTTATAATCATTGAACCTCTTATTTATATTGTGTTACAGTGAGAGGATTCACGAGCGTGTGGAACAAAATCAGACGTTTATTTAAACGGAATGGCCAATCAAAGGTGTTCGAGGGTCAACAGATCTGCCTGTGATTGGCTACATTGCTCAACACTACAAAAACACGTTGTAAATAGAAACTTTTGACGTTCTCCAGAGCGTAAACACAAATATGCACTGGAGCGTTAACCAAATCCATTTCACCAATATCCTATTACATTTTCAACTTAGGGTGCTTTTCACTGCATGAGAAAATGGACGTGTGGCGTGAGAGTGTGAGAAAAGTGTAAATTGCGTGAGAGTTGGAAGCCCTGAAAGCTCCCTCCCCATTGTAACTCTCCCAGGGTATAAAAACTTTCTCCCGTTGTATTCAACCAAAATAAAAACATTAAAAAAAAATTAATAAATAAATAAATAAATAAAAGTAGACATGAACTGACATGAGGTTGAGAAAATAACAGAATTGTCATTTTGAGATTAACTATTCCTTCAAAACCTCAGGAAATGTTGTGTTTCGGTATTGAGACACCTTGTCACTCTGTCAGCAGTGCATCACCAAACCAGGCCCTGGGCTAAAGTGACCAAATAAAGATAAAACCCCTTAGGCAGCGAGCATGGAGAAACCTTCAGAAAGTGTCATTCTTCAAGGACCTGCCGTAAAACTTTTGGAGGGTAACACCTTCGGGTAGGTAGACCTAAAGGTCATGCAGCTCAATCTTACATACCATGGTCAAATTGACCAGTATTTGTTTCACTCAATATGTGAGTATATTTACATGTAATTCTTTAATATTTAATATAAAAATATGAAAATGTCCCTAAAAGCACACTTGAAGTGAACTTTCTGTCTTGTAGTCTTGTGTTGTGTGTAGTCCTCAAGACCCATTGCGGGGACTGGGTGTATGTTGGAGCTGTGGCCTAGTGGTTGCACGTTCTTTGATACCTTGAAGAGTGGTTTTCATGTGGTTGACACTTCCTGACTTCCTGACACATTTGTGAAGGTAAACACGCTAAGCGTAAAAAAAATCACACTTTTCAGTCACAGTGTGGGACAAAGTTGTATTAATCCCAGCCATTTAGGTTTTAAAAATGTCATAATACTCCGTGAAACAAACAAACAAACAAACAAAAAAATCATTATTTGCAGCAGACCAAAACTATTACTTGACGATGGATGGATGGATGGATGGATGGATGGATAGATAGATAGATAGATAGATAGATAGATAGATAGATAGATAGATAACTTATTCCTGTGATGTAAAGCTGAATTTTCAGCATCCTTACTCCAGTCTTCATTGTCACATGATCTTTCAGAAATCGATAGATAGATAGATAGATAGATAGATAGATAACTTATTCCTGTGATGTAAAGCTGAATTTTCAGCATCCTTACTCCAGTCTTCATTGTCACATGATCTTTCAGAAATCATTCTTTAATGGCAACTGTAGTTCCCTTTCAGTTGGTCACTTTGACGTTGTGTCGAAGTTCTGACACTAGGGGTCACACTTGAGAGTCCAGACACCGCTGACATCACTGAGAAAAGGCCAATACATTTGGAGAGTAAAAATTGCATAGCTAGCCACTCCCCGGACATCCGGATGTAAATAGGCCAGCGTGGAATTTGCTCACTCGTTCTGTTGTTCTGAGCCGATGCAGCGTCTCTTTGGGAGATGCAGCAATACATTCACCTCTCAATCTTCTTGCCATTGGATCTATGGCACAAGCAGCGGTTTCTCCCTTGCCCATTCACAGATAAGTGTAGTGAGGGTACCCTTGGGTGCTTCAATGGCGATCTTTGAGAGCAGCTGTCCTCTTAAAATAGCAATTTCTGTAAAAGAGCTTCACGGATGGATTTGTGTGTGTTTACAACATGCCTTTCCATCCATGTCATTCTGGTTGCGATTTGTACATCTCACCCTCTGACAGGCACGATTGCTGCACTCAGTGTTTGGGCCGTGTCCATGCTGAAGCAGCTTCTGTGGATGGTTTATGCTTCTTGTGAGGACATGGCTATCGGCACGTTGCGCTCACGGCTCGCATTCTTTTTTATAAAGACCACGAGTCACCTCAGCTGCTTCCTGTCCTGGCCGTTCTACTTCTGGATACAAGGCCTCGATGATGTGCACTGATGGAGAACAAAGAGGTGTTGTGGGAGCAGTTCTGCCGGATGAATTCCCTCCAACCACATGTGTTCTCCAGTAAGAGTTTCTGGGTGAGTTTGAGAACCCGACTCGGTGCAGGTTCGATCTCTCATTCGGGGCTCGTGATGATGATGAGTTGTCTATCGCAGCATCGGAGGGCGGGCCTGACTGATCGGAAGCAGATGACTCAACTAAACCAGCACTTCTGGGTGCTGAGATGGCAGCCAGCTAACCTGGGCAGCAGAGAGCATCAGGCTTGAGTGGACTCCTCCACCCTGTCCTGAGCACTCTCGCTTGGATGGTTGGTTCTTGGAGACTAAGTGCGACATTCAGCCGCGCTCCACCCATTTGCTTTCTTTCCGGAAGTGCACAAGGACCTGATGAAATCGTGGAAGGCAATTTCATTGGCCTTTTCTCAATCATGTCAGAGGTGTCTGGGCTCTCAAGTGCTCCCCTATTGACGGAACTTCGACACGTCTCCGTTCCCTCCATCAGGGAACGATATGTAACTGAGACATTTTCATGTGGTTGACGGGAGTTAAAGGATGGCACACCATTTTTTTATCTTTTTCTTCGCATTATTTCCTTTCCTATCTCCTAAAATGGTTCACAAGCTAAGCTAAAAAAAATATGCATAAATACATAAAAAAAAATAAAAACCAGATGGAACAAATTACTGTATCAAATCTGTCATTATTCTGTAAATTTGTTTGTCTAGCAAGGAGCCAGCTTCAGTAAATGTAGACCTTCTTCTGATTTATATGTCAAATTTTTATCCGTTTAAATTTATTTTTGGTTTATTCAGCCCAATAGTCTTTGACAGCCTTTCTGCTCCTGGAGACCAAAACAGAGCAAATGAGGGTGTGTTGATTAAAGTGTCTCTTTGTATCTCTCTTTTTACATTCCACTGTCTTTTTTGAATCAGTGGGCCAAGAACTGCTCAAGAGGGCCCATTGATTTTGTTGATTTTTTTTATTTTGCAGGACCCTTCCAAACCTGATGTTTTAAGGCCCCTACATAACAGAGCAAGCACTGATGGAGCGTGTGATGGATTGTAGTGTGTAAAATGCATTTTGAAAGAAAAAATCATGTACGTTTGAAATCAAGTGGGAATACAGCAAACAAAACAACTGGACACGTCTCTCCAAACTTTTCATTGGTTGTTCTCATCGTTATGTTTAAATGATGCATTATTTTCTCTGCTTTCTCTGATGATTGTCCCCATTGAAATGCAGCTGATATGAAGACATTATGACATACATAACATGATAAAAGGATGCAAAAGATGTTGTATTTAAAAGGGTGTTCATTCCAAGTGGTATAATTTGCAGCAGTTTAATTTTCTTCCGACAGCTTTTTGTCAGCAGTCTCTGTCACTCATGACGCCTCAAATCAAAAAAAAAAAAAGAAATTGAATGACTTCTTGTCAAACTGTTGCTGCAAATTGCTGCTAACACACCTTAATTATGAATGTTGCCAAAAAGGATAGATCTGTCCCGTTACTGTACAAAAAGAATGATGTTGAAGCTGATAGCCTTGTGGGCAGTTCTCCGACAAATGCCACAGTTGTGTTTTGGATTATCCGAATTTTTCGAAAAAAGTGACAGTAAAGACATTTGAAGAATTTTCTATTCATCAAAGTGTACTGTAAAAACAAAGTTTTATACAAAAATATTAAGCAGCAAAAATGTTTACAACATTGATAATAATCAGAAATGGTTACTGAGCAGCAAATCAGTATATTAGAATGATTTCTGAAGGATCATGTGACACTGAAGACTGGAGTAATCATGCTGTGCTGATGCCAGAGGCTTCAGAGGCGTGTAGTTATCTGAGTAGAATATTCAAAACACTATAGCCAGCAGGTCTCAAGAGAGACACTTTATAACAGCCGCAGTTCATGTGCAGATCAATAGGAGAGAGAGTTTACATTAGCACACCTGCTTAACTTTGAGTTCACATGCGCTTGCTGGAATCAAACCACACTGAGATCAGACAGCTGACTGCAGAGAGCCTCCACTTTCAAAGAGCTGCTGCCATGTGACTGAAGTCTGCTAAATGCAAAGAGAATGTTTGACAGGAGTCAACACCAGCGTACTCCTCAACATAAAATATATTTAGTTTTTATTATTATATTTTAGTTTAAAATTACACTAAATGATAAAAAAATCAATTGTAATTTAAATTGTGTCAATATTATTGAATTAGCATTTAGAAAAAGCTGGACATGAATGGGTCGTAAGCAAAGTGACAATGAATTTTATATGAATTTGTATTTGTACACCGTCAGTGGGGTGTAAGCAGATCGTACGAACATGTAAAAATACGATAGTACAAATTCACATGAATTAGCCACCAATTTACCAAAACTGTTTCCTCCCACAGATATCACAACCTGATCTCAAGAGAAAACGTAACTATTTTACAAGGTGGCGATTTTGTATGAATTAGTACAATGTGATTTGTACAAAAATGTACAATTTTTAGAAAAAAAAAGAAAAAGAAAATCATGACGCTCCACCCCTAAACATAATCAGCAGTGGGGTGTAAGCAAATCATATGAATACGTACAAATTCATACAAATTAGCCACCAATTCGCCATTTTTTTCCCCTCACAGATATCACAACCTGATCTTACAGGAAAACAGAACTATTTTACGAGGTGGCAATTTCGTACAAATTACTGCAATGTGAATTGTACAAAAATGTATGATAAAAAGGAAAAAAAAAAAAAAAAAAAAAAAAATTATATATATATATATATATATATATATATGAGCTTCAATTTATTAGACCACCACCACCCAATGTAAGGTTAGTGCCACAGCTGCCCTAATCTACCATTACTAGTGATTACCAAATTCATTTTTTATGTTTCTGTAATGGTTTATCCATCAGTATTATCAATCTTCAATCTTCAGATACAATCTTCAGATACCTGACAGCTGTCAGGGGTTGTGCTATTGGGATAATGGGGGCCTAAAGCGTCCCAAGAAAACATCACCCACAGCATAATACCACCGCTTTCAGCCTGTGTCCGCCCAACATTGCATCAGGGTGCCACAGCCTCTGTTGGTAATCGCAACAGGAGTCTTGATTCGTCAGACCAGGCCACTTTCTTCCAGTCTCCCACGGTGCAATCTTGATGATCTTGTGTCCATTTCATGCACTGTTGGCGATGGCGTGCAGTTAGCATGGGGACCCAGTTGGGTGGTTGGGTACACAGGTCCATACGCAAAACCTGCGATGAACTGTGTGCTGTGACACATTGGCCAGGTCACCACTGTTGTAGCTGCTGATGATTTGTCGCGCTGTGGCCCTGCGGTTGCTGTGAGCAATGCGCGAAAGTCTCGGCTCCTCTCTGGCATCAATGAGCTGCGGACGACACACGGTTCATCGTTTGGCCATCCGTGCACCCTTTTGATACATACTCACTACAGCAGCATGTGAACAACCAACAAGGCATGCCTTTTCTAAGATCGAAGTTCCGAGGAAATGTGCCATCACGATTGTCCTTTATCAAACTCCGATAAATCGGCAGCTTTTCCCATTTTGACACAGCACACTCACACATTGCTACATTGAAGAAAGGGAATGTCAACTGTATTTGTCAGTAAATAAGTTAAATTAAATAGAAAAATATTCTAAAATAAAAAAAGGAACTGACGCATTATTTTTTAGCAGAATAAGACAAATCCAAATGTCACATCAAAAGGGAATTAAATAGACCTGTTACTCGTGCCAATATGGATTATATAATGAGTCGCTTTGAGTCTCACCCGCAGCATCTTTATGTAGGCGCAGTTGGAGCAGTCGGAGTGTCGTGTGGATTAGAGGAATGTGTAAGCCGATAGGATATCTTTTTCTGGACTAATTCTCACCGTTTCATCCTGGGCTCTGACACCCCAGGGGTGCTTATTGACATATTGAACCTGTGTGTGTGGAAGTGTGAAAAAGCTCACCAGATGCAATGGATGCCAGATCCTTGAAAGATAAGGGCATGGTTCAAACTCCTCTTCGCCCACAAGAAGACAATCTGCTGACAGAGCTGGAGGTCTTTCTCTTCCTTCAGGGCTCCTTCACTTGAAGCATCATCATCATCATCATCATCATCATCACCACAAAGATCTCCTGAGAAATCTGCACATCTAGCCACAGTCGATGAGGTGCCCAAGGGTCAGCTATCGATTGTTGTTTGCATTCTCAGAAGGTGACAATGAGACTCTGCCTCTTTCTAAGATGGTCGAGACGACACAGGGCAACCACATGCTGATTTTGACATATTGACTGCGCTGTAGTTTTTCCAAGAGTCCGAGGAACCATTTGTGTGAATGACGGACAGTACACTCACAGTCTCGCAGCCACAGATCGATTTGTCCGTGTGGTGGATGGGCCACCTTATCGTATTCGTCATGTTTGATGAATGTCATACTGACTTTGACATAATGTTTTTGACGGAGCATCTGTGAAGCTAGATTTAAGATGTTGTCAGTGTTTGACATTTATGCTAACGCAGCTAAAATGCTACACTCTTAAAAATAATTGCTCTCTATTGGCATCTGTATAGTTCCATGAAGAACCTTAACCATCCATGGAAACTTTCTATTGCACAAAAGGCCCTTTATAGATCTTCTTGTGAATTGAACTGTTTCATCTGTTAAATCTATCACGCTATAACTACTATTAATACTAGTAAGTAGTAAGTACTAGTACTAGTAGGTATTGAATACTGCACAGTATATACTGTATACCATCCACTATTTTTTAAAGCAGTAGGCATGATGCAATGACTGCAAATATTTTGATGACAAATTTTTGCTACATAATGTTGTATGTCAGTGTCATGTTTTGAGTTTTTAATGCAATATTGTGTAAAAATGCTTTAACTACTAAAACATTTACATATTTTATGCAAATAACTAACCTAACAGACATGCTCATTTAGAATACTCCAAATTCATTAAAATTAGAACGAGGTTAAGAACAAATTAATGTGCCAATGCACATGTTGTGAATTAGGCAAAACATTTCTTGCTTCGCCTAATTCACTTCCTGTGTGTATAAATCCATGCTATTAGGAGACCCAATGAGTCATGTTAAAAATCATGGCTGTAATTACTTCCAGTTTATCTGTCATACTGAAAATGGAAGGTCAAATTGAGTGCATTGCATTGTGGGAGAGATTATGATGCACACTGCTTTGTTATATATGGCACATTTTGTAGTAGTTTATCCGGATCTAAATACAGAAAATTGGCACAATATACACACTGTATACTGCATGCATAGTAACAGCAGCATGATACTATGTATTCTGTTAATAACCATATAAAGCTAAGAGTACTCGTTTTCTCTAAATGTCTAACCCTATGCTTGAGGGTATTTTTACGCATGCGGTGGAAATAATAATAATTTACAACCTCCTCTGAATAATTTTAAAGATCATACAGATGAAGTATAAAAATCGTGTTTTTAAATGTTCTGCTCTGTGCATCTTCGCCAAATGCTCCGAGTGGGTTTCTCAAGATGTATGATTCAGGAAACTGTGAAGAAGTTCAAAGCTATTATTTATGCTTTAGATTAACACGGTGTTTAGGCTAATGAGGTACAGCCTTTCCATCTTTCCATATGATTAACAGTATGTGTGTATGTTGGTGCTCAGCTGCACTCTGCAAAATGATACGGGCAGATTCGTCGCTTTCACATGCCTTTTGTCAGCATGGCTTGGCAGTCACTCTTAAGAGCAGTAATGAAACAAATCTAAACAACTCCACAAGCACACTCAGCTTAAATTATGTGACAAGTGAGACTTATTTCATCCTTTATATGTTTAAAACAAACTGGGAAAAAAGACAGCATATAAATGAAATTAAGATTTAAGCACAGTTTGAAAGGGGAACGCCAGAGACGTTAATAATTAATTCAAAAAGAGATGGAGATAAAACATGTGGCACTATTAAAAAAAGTGACTGAGAAGGAATCTTTACAAAGTTATTAAACCCCATGTCTGATATTGCGGTATTAAATATTGAGATAGGCAACTGAGCTCCGGCTCCAGAGATAATGTCTGATCCCTTGCCGAAACTCTGTGGAAATATGGATTTGTGGATCTGTGGATTCTGTTCTCCAGCTTCTAAACAAATACACAACAGCACAAAGGTGAAATGGATCATAGAAACATCTGTATAAAATTATAGACACATTTGGAGAAAACCATATATTTTTGTAACTTATTGTATATTGTATATTATATGACAAATATTATCTTCCATTTTTAGCTCTTCTATTCTGAATTTTTTTGTGTTAGAATAATTAAAATGACAATTCAGCAGTTAATTGAGTTTATGCCATGAAATGTAATTTGTTTCACAACAAAATCATTGTTAATTATATTTAAACAAATAGTTTGCATGACAAATTTAAATTCTATCATTTATTTGCTCACATTTCTCCACATGCTTGATTCATATTCTCTGCTGCATATGTGATTAAAATATAGTCAAAAGTAATATTGTGAAATACTACTACAATTTAAAGTAACTGTTTTCTATTTAAATATATTTTGAAATAAAATGTATTCTTGTGATGCAAAGCTGAGTTTTTAGCATCTTTACTCCAGTCTTCAGTGTCACATGATCCTTCAGAAATCATATAATATGCTGATATGCTTCATTCATTCATTCATTCATTCATTCATTCATTCATTTTTGTGGAAAGCATGAATCTTTTTTTATTCAGTGTTTTTAAATTTTAGGTGCAGAAGTGCATAATTTAAAGGGGTCATATGATGTTGCTAAAAATAACATTATTTTGTGTATTTGGTGTAATGAAATGTGTTTATGCGGTTTAAGGTTCAAAAAACACATTATTTTCCACATACTGTACATTATTGTTTCTCCTCTATGCCCCGCCTTTCTGAAACGCGTCGATTTGTACAAAGCTCATCAGTCTGAAAAGCGAGGTGTGCACTGATTGGCCAGCTATCCAGTGCATTGTGATTGGCCGAATATCTCAAGCATGTGACAGAAATGTTACGGCCCTTACCATAATGTGATGCCGTGTCCCTATGCGATGAGACAAAACCAATAAAACCCATTATAAACGAGGCATTTCTTGCATCCAGTGGGGACATAATTACGGATTATAATGACTTATATACTTGGTTGCCGCATAAACGTAAAACCATGTCTGCATTTGTGATCGGAGAAACGACAAACAACAAGCCCTACTCTACTCTGCTCAAAACTCGCATTTGAATCATCAGTGGCAAATTCTTTAAATATGAAAACGTACTTACAGTCTTTGAGTCAGAACACCTGGCATTGTAGTCTACTCTCCCAGGATCAGGAAACAGTCCTCCATAAAATGCGCTGCACACATCTGAATATTTGGGTTGAACTGTTCTGGAACAGTGTTGTAAATACAACTTAACCACTGATTTCTAGTCGTGTCCTCTTTTGGAAGGCCAAACAAAGTAGTTTCACTTTCACAACGAAACACACAGCGTCTTCACAACATGGCGGTGGCGGTGGCAGCAACAATAAAGTTACGCCTTCTTTCTTTGCGTGAACATTTGGGCGGCATTATGCAAATCTTCCCACATCGTGACGTAGACATTTGGGGGCGTGTTTAAACGAGGCGTCTTAGGAGGGTGTGGACCAGTCTTAATTTTTATAAAGAATATCTCTTTGGATTTGAGACTTTAATCTTTGCAACTTTAGGGATCTTATCTATTCATGAACAGCTTGTAACACTCCAAAGAGAAAGGAAAACTTGAAATCACATCATATGACCCCTTTAAATAGGAATCTTTTGTAACATAAATGACTTTACTTTCACTTTTGGTCACTTTGATGCATCCTTGCTGAATAAAAGTATTAATTTCTTTAAAAATAAATAAATAAAATGTATTGACCATTTGAATTGTAGTATGTTCAGTGCTTAACAAATTTATTAGACCACCACAACTCAATGTAAGGTTTGTGCCACAGCTGCCCTAAACTTTTTTTTTTTTTTTTTCAGGTTAAGCATTCACATCTTTCAAACTCCAAAAGGGCAAAAAAAAAAATAGAAGTACCGTAAAAGTAGGCCATAAGACATGTTCTCTGTATTAATATTCAAACCTTAATTTAATTCTCCATTTACTAATAATCTCCCCCTCCACCAAAGCTAAAATCTCGCTATGGGTTTCTGTGTGTCTTGTAACAAAATGCAATGCACCTGTTTGCATATGCGTAATACAGAATGAGATTTGATAGCTGTAGCAGAATGACAGTTTTTGGCAAATAACGGCCTAACAATAATACACTATTACAAAAAAACATCTGCAATTTATGATTCCTTCTTTTATTACTTTCTTTTGATTTACAGATATATTTGGACTGAGTTTTTTATGTGCGTTCATTTCAACAGCATCTCTTGCATTCAGCAGAAATGAGCTCCTGTGACACCAGCACCCCTTTCACAGTGAAGTATATTTTTTCTCTCTCTCCATGTTTAGTTCCTAAACTGGCTTTCCTGCCCAGTTTTTTTCCCTGACACACATTCAGTTATTCTCTCTGAACACCTGAGGCCATGGTACATCATCCTGTCTCAAAATCACTTCTGCTTTTTTCTGCTTTTTCAAAACAAACATTTTTTTCAAAACAAACTTTTTTTTCTTGATGCCCCTGAGCGACAGATTATTTTGCTGTCCACAGCACATTTGTGTCACCAAGTATTCTTTCTTTAGCATCATCAATTGTGGCATCAATTTTGTCTGTGTCCTTCTCTGCATAACAGAGAATAAACAGAGGGAACTTACTGCTGCAAATCAGTAAAAAGTACCCAGATGAACTACTATTTTCTGAAATGCTCATCCATTGGACACTTTTACTGTCCCTTGATGCCACAGGAGAGAATTTGTGAATGGCAATGAAGCGACATAGATGATTCTGGTAGGTCTGTAGTCTGTCCTGATTACATACATACTACATAGAACATACTTTTTTTTAACAATCGCAAAGTAATTGCTTATTTAAAAGGTGATTTTGGATGCAAACAGTGGTTTTCAGGACAAGGATATTTTTCATAAATGTCAACGCATTTATTATAGAATGGGGAAAGTTGTCACATATTTTAAATGTTGTTTTGCATTAATTTCATTATTAGACTTTTTGCTGCTGGAAACGACAGATTGATTTTTATGTCACCTTTTACATAGGCCTAATTGTTTTGTGCTTCATAATTGTTTAACAGTTTATTTTTGCTGAAAAGCCATTAAATAATCTATGATATGCTATAACAACTTAACCTACATCATGTGACAATATGCCCCTCTTGCCCACAACATACATGTATCAATGTTTGTTGAAATAATTTTTTTTTCTCCTGCTTAATAATGGTGTAAATATTCAATTTCTTTATGCTGGATCCAGAATGCTCTAGACTCACATATGCCAGAGGGTGTATTCTCATTCATCCTGATGCCATATCCATATGAAGCTCTTGATATGATTTCCGTTTTTCAACCAAGATTGACCTCTCTTCTTTTTCAGAGGGTATCATCATTACTTCAAGTAATGCAGACAAAATATTCAATGACTTCTCCGCTGCTTTGGGAGAACCCGCAGGAACTTTTTTTAGCTCTCTACACACGAAAATGAACTCTGACCTAAAGGGCTGGTTAGCAAATTCATCCAATATTCTGTTACTTCTTGGATTTGTTGAAATGTATGTGTTATTTAAACTGGCCCTTGGGTTTAACCCAAAGATGTATGATTCTGTGTGCATGAATTTCTGTCCCAGCATATATAAAGTTCAAAAGGTTAATTCAAAAGTTTAGATGCCCTTAAATCTTAATAATGTGTGTTGTTACCTGGATGATCCACAACTGTTCTTATGTTTTGTGATAGTTGTTCATAAGTTCCGTATTCAGGACAGTACTAAATAAAAAAAAATAACATGCAATTTTCATGATCCCCATGATGCATATTCAGGGTGTGTAAACTTATGAGCAGAACTGTACGATGATACTTTTAGAGACTTATAAAGGGATAGTTCACCAAAATTGAAAATTCTGTCATCATTTATTAACCCTCATGTGGAAGCCCATTTCCAAAAAAGAAAGAATGAATGATTGATTGAATTCATTGATTAATTAATGAAGGTAATTGCAATATTTTATCTCAAATTTCTGACTTTTTTCTTTCAATTCTGAGTTTCTCTCTCAATTCAGACTCAGAATTGCAAGATATTAACTCGCAATTGCAAGAAAAAATTTTCCTGTGGAAATATGTCTCAGTGTTTATCTTTTCCCCCTCCATATAATATCCATACATTGGAAGGCAGTGGTAACCAAAACAGTTTGGTTACCAGCATCAAAATACTGTATCTTCCTTTGTGTTAAGCAGAAGAAAGAAAGTAATACAGGTTTGGAACAACATAAAATGCCGTATTCCTTTACAACACACTTCAGAATGTCTGAATGTCATCATCGCATTACATAGAAAATGCCAAGAGGCTGAAAACAAATGCCTTTTTTGAGTACTTTTAACCTGGTCTTGAGGTGATTTTATTGGATATATGAAGTTAGTTCCCCTCATGTTCACAGGTGAAGTTCATCACATTAACAATGAATATTTGACCACTAGAAAGTATACAGATACTTAATTTCTTAGGTCTCAATTTCTTATTTAGATTTTCATGCATTTTAACTGTGCCTAAGGATCCAAATACCTTCTGTATGTTGGAATGGACATTTTTATCAAGCGGTTGTCTGGATCCATGCATCAGTAGTTCCTTATCAATAACTCACCCCTACCCACTGAAAAAAATAAAAACATCAAAATATCCTGAGAGATTTACATGTGGGTTTACCAGCAAAAGAAGTAGGTCCTTGGGGTGCAGCTCTGAGCTAAGCTGAAAATGTTTGAGAACACTCAAAACAATAAAAGCCTCTGTTTTATACAGCGCAGTAAAAGAGTGAATCAGATGCCGCAGGCTAAATCTGTTTGTGCTGAATATGACGGGTGGCGGCTGTGGGTTTCTGGGGTCCCTGCAGATGTGAGCCTGTTCTCATTAGGAGGAGAGAGCAGCACCTTTGCACTTACAGCAAGTCAGTTTTTCTCTGACCAAACAACCACTATGCAAATGCCCCACAATCTGAGAATATACAATTAAAGGAAAATGTTTAATATGTCCATGTCATAAACCGGCGGGAGAGAGTTGCATGCTAATTCGCGGCCTATCAAGAGGCATGCGGTTCAGCACAGTCCGTGCTGATTTGTCTTGGGTGAATGTAAAAAAGTTGATGATGGTTGTCTAACAGACCCCAGAGCTGTTTTGCAAAGGTATTTCACTATCTGAGACATTTCCTGACACATTTTTAGCTAGTGTGTTTCTTTTAAGTTAAATTATATTTCAGTAGAGGTTGTCTTTCTAAATGAAGTGTAACATTTAGGTTTGGCGTCGTGCTCGTTTATGTGCTTATTTGTTTATTTTTTGTAAGATGTAAAAGTTTTATTTGATCATATTTGATCAAAGTTTAACATCATATTTCAACATTGCGGCATCTTCACGCTAGACAGCAAGGTTCTGCTTTTAATTAGCATGTGGATAGTAGTGGAAGCTAAGAAACTGAGATGACATCAAAAGGAAGAGCTGAAGTAGGAGAACAGGGTGAACATATATATCTTACATTTAACAACACTTCATATGACTGACTTACTAAATTTCTAACGTAATGCTGAAAATTCAGCTTTACATCACAGGAATAAATTACATTTTAAATATTTTCAAGTAGAAAACTGTTATTTTAAATTGTAATGCTATTTCAAAATATTACTGTTTTTAAAGTATTTTTTTATTAAATAAATACCAGTATTTTTTAATCGTATCAACATATCTGTATTTACACTGTATTAGGCTTTTTGATGGCCATTCAGCTAAATGTAAACTGAAAAATAACTATGCAACAAAATGCATCGATTGTAACAAAACATCATTGATTTGATCATTATTAACTTTAATAAATGTGGCAACTTGATATAACTGAAAAATTCTCTTGTAAGAGCACAGTTCAACCATTCAGTTAAAATCTACCTTCAACATAGTTGACGTTTTTTTTTTTTTTTTTATGAAAGTGTGGTTCACTGTGTTCATTTTTGGCCTTGTCATTTGTTAGGAAATATGGAGCACCTAGAGGCTGGAACATGACTCTGTGTTGACCAGCAGCAGCCAGCGAAGGTTGAAATGGAGTTGATTCTTCTTCCAAGCACCTGTTCACCTGACTTGACTCTGATGACTGCCTCCTGTCAGTAAGTTGCCAGCTCTCGGGTTCAACCACAGTAAGCTCTAGAGTTTTCACGTTGCTCTTATTTTTCTGCTTACTACTTGTTATTTGTTATCTCTCTCTCTCAGCTCTCTGCTCCAACTCCCAAAGGTACAAGATGTAATTGCATATGCGATGTATTATACTGCAAAACATTCTATATAAAACATTCACGCTGCAAAATATATGTGCACAAACTCATAAACAACTACACAATGCAAGCAAAACAGAAAGAGAGAGATAGCATGTTAATGTGTGCATATAATATGAACTGAACAGGAAGACATGAAATCCCAGAGCTAATTAGATACTAGATACTCTAACCTACACCATAGAGCTGCCTGAACAAACACCTGCGCTGGATCAATTAAAAATCCTCTGTTTTAGCATGCTATTAATGGACTGCAGCTAGCCACACTTAATTTTAAGAACACGTCATCTGTTTCCAGATGTGCACACATATACCTCATCTTCAGAACAGATACATCTGCACTTATTTTCTCTCGCCTAACATCTGGCTTTAGTGAATGGTATGTCAAATAATCTACTTTGACACAAACAAAACCATTCTTATGTAAACTGTCACATGCAAAAAATGAATTGTCACACTGAATTGAATAGACTAATTTATGAGCAGAAGGGATTTTTATATAAATTATTTGTACTATTCTTATGTAAATTATCACAGGCAGAAAAAAGTATGCAGAAATGTCTCTAAATGGTCATTATTAGGCTACTATGTAAAATGTTACATTAAATTGAATGCAACCATTTTTGTAAGAATGATTGTACAAACAGAAAGTAATGGTTATAGTCACACTGAACTTATTTCCTCCCTAAAACACACGTAAAACTGTTCGTGAACATGTTCTTACGTAAATCATCACACAAGATTATTGTTTTACTAAACATTATTACAGAAACTTGCTTAAATTGTTACATTATTACAGTTTACATAAGAATGGGCCATTATTTGTAAGGTAATTCCTATGTAAATTGTTGCATTTTATTGAATTTGACAATTTGTGTCATGGTTTTATGAATTATTTGCAGAGAAACCTAAACTAAAAGTGACAATAAATGTGAGAACTGATCTAAAACACAAGCAGAACTAACTCTGTAAACTATTTCTGAAAGAGAGAGAGAGAACATTCTTGCATAATTTATCTCCTCCACTTGCAATTTATACAGAAACCTTTTTGATTTTGAATATGACGTTTACATAAGAGTGGGCCTTGATTATAAAACGAGCAGAATTAATTTCTGCATACATTATTTGTAAATGCATTCTTATGTAAATTGATGTGTTGAACCAAATGTAATGTATTTCATGGACACAGCAAGCTAAACAAATTTCTGTGTAAATCATTCATAATCCAGTTTACGGGCATAACATTTAACGAGTGATTTACACAGAAATCGGTTCAGGTTGTGTTGATTGAAGCCCAACGTATATTTGATTTGAATACCAACCTGCTCTTTAACCTTTGAATTGTATAATGAATCACTGTATCTCTGATCATAGGTAAATTGCATTTAGCACTTAGCGCGGCTTTATTTTGTCCATTGTAAACGTGCAAAGAAAAGACGATTTAGTGTTTTGTGAAGGGGTGAGGAGCAAATGGGACTTCTGTACCGCAGCCAACAGCAGATTAGGAGGTGTGAGTCACCTGTTTCAGCAAGCCTGATGAAAGCACATCTAAACGCACCTGTTCATTAATCAGCGTGCCGCTACAGATGGCGTACGCTGACAGAGAATGCAACGAGCTATCAACCGTTCTGTGCTAATTAATCCTCCAAGTCTTTGAATAACGGCAAAAAGCATAAATTAACTTGCATTAAATGAAAAATAAACTTAATGAAATTGTTTGTCATCAGCATTGTTTATTTTCTCATTGCTTCTCAATTAGTAGCTGGGAATATCTGACATAAAAAAAACTTTAATTGTTACCGTTTTTTGAATCTTCTAGTGTAACTTTGTAGACAGCTACTCCTCGCTACCTTTGTTGTGCTTTTTTCCTTCCGTTTTGTTTCTCCTGGCTGTTTGTTATTTAATGAGATCACATTTTATCAGTGTGTGGATCACGTCAGAATGAAACAGGGAGATAAGAAGGACCGACTGCGCCAGTCTGCATTTCTGTCAGCCAAGGAAAATCAAGAAAAAAGAAAGCCAACCTCACACATCATTAAAGCAAAGCATATTTTTATATTTTCTGAAGGAAATGTGAGTGGTGCTTGATTGTGCAGAAATCACTGTCATGATGCTTGTTGGGGTTGCCAGGGCGTTGCTATGCAGTTGCCGTACTGTTCTCAGAATAGTTTTTAGAATGTTGCTTGGTTGCATATTTTCAAAAGTCAAAGGGTACACAGATATGCCTCTGTTTCTCATTCCATGTACATTTTCTGTGCTTTTTATCATTTGTCAACTAGGTCTGATCACTTAGTAACCCTACATTTTGACAAACCTTTATGACATCACATTATGAATCTATACCTACAGCTCCACCAGTTTTCTCCATGTAGTTTTCTTTCCTTAAAAAGCAATTGAATATGTTAACATGTTACAACAAAGCAAGATTATTCATGGTTTGTGGTTTTTAAGTTGTAGTTTTTGTTTTGTACGTTTAACAAAGCAAAATGCTTTCTAAAACCATTCTTGAAGGGATAGTTCACCCATCATCACCATCATGTTGTTCCAAAACTGTATCATTTTCTTTCTTCTTTTGAACACACACACACACACACACACACACACACACACACACAAGATAATTTAAAGAAAGTTTGTAACCAAACAGTTGACGTTGCCATTGACTTCAAAAGAACTTTTTTTTTTTTTTTCTCCGTACAATGGAAGTCAATGGCTACCATCTTTGGTTACCCACATTGTTCAAAATATATCTTGTGCTCAACAGAATAAAGAAATTATACAGGTTTGGAACAACTTGAGGGTGAGTAAATGATGACAACATTTTTAATTTTTGGGTGAACTATCCCTTTAAGTACAAAAGAATTGTTGCACCGAATAGAATTTACAATATATTAATTAAAGTGTTTGCCTTATTCATGAGCAGAACAGATTTCTCTGTAAATTGTGTACTATTCTTGTATTAATTGTCATATGCAAGAACTATTTGACTTGTAAAAAAAAATATCTCATGTAAATGATCACATTAGAGGTTTGTTTTACTATCAATTTATACAGTAACTTAAATTGTTACATTGCATTGAATTTTTGCATCAAAGTTTACATAGGAGTGTCATCATTGTTAAACTCCTTACGTAAACTGTTGCAGCAAATGCAATATTTTGTGCCAGGATGGTTTTGTCAGAGTGTTTGCATCACCTGACGTCGGTACGGTCTCCAGGCTCGAGGTTGTCTTCTCATTGAACCATCCGTCCAGCCTGGGCATCTTTGAAAGTGCATTTCACATCATCCAGTACCCTTCTCTGTGGGTTTATTTGTATATTACATGGCACATCAATACAACAGGTGGGAGAAAAAGAGCTTGTGTAGAATTCAAACAGCATTTCATCTTAGCATGTACCTTGCACTTCAGCACCAACAAACACGATACAATACCATTTAATCAAAGCCATTGGGAGGATGCCCGGGAGAGCGGAATTTGCTTATAACTGCCAAAGCACAGTGCAGATGCCACAAATAAATCCCACTCTAGGTATGGATTTGTCAAGGAAAGTAGTAATCTATTACTCTATGATGGCGGGCAGCACGGCCGCTGTGGTTCGGTGAGATTACAGCCATGGCCATGTGGATGCTTTAGCCGTCAAATGCAGGCATTTGCAATTATTGAATGGCTCGGTGCACAATCCCTTGTTTGTTCGGCTATACGGGTAACAGCGTGCGTGTCCAGGCTTAACTCTCCCAGAGCAAACAAGCACGCTTCCACTTTTATTGACCAAACACTGGACACACAATCTGTTGCTCTCGTACTCGTCCTAATCCATAATATCAGCTGTGCAAATAGTGTTACCTTTTCATTCCAAGGGAATTAGTTTGTTTTGAGCCCTAAAACCCAAAACAAACGATCAGAGCCCAAATTAGAAGAATCTCCACTCTGATGGATTTATTGCTCAAGAGCTTTTGCTAACTTAAACATTAGTTCTCCTTATATTGTTCGTTAGTATTGCTGTAATCCCGCTGATTAAGTGCATTAAGACCCGTTCACACCAAGGATGATAACTATACAGTTTTAACAATTGTTCTATTTCTATGAGAGCAGTGTTAATTTCGTCAACAAAGACGATAACGAAAAATATTCGTTAACGAACATTTTTTCTGTGACTAAGACAAGACGTTGACTAGCTAAAACGAATATCTGATGATAAAAACTATGACGAAATTTATGCCACGTCTTCGTTAACAAGACGAGACGGGACTATAATGTTATTTGAGGACTACCGGATATTCAAAATACATCCTATAGGCTACTGTCTTGTCCTTCAAAATGTGAGTCCCTGTCATTGGATTGCAATCGGATAAGGGGCATTTGCATAGACTCAGTATGGCAGCCACAGTGGATGGATAGGCTACCAAAATGCGAACTAGCGATCTGAAACAATGGCCTCAGCACCCGAAGGGGTAGGGATAAGGTGACCAGACGTCCCGTTTTTCCTGGGAGTCACAATTCGTTGTCGATTAACTTAGGGTGCTTTCACACCTGGCCCGTTGTTTTGGAACCTGGCACTTTTCCCCCCTTAGCTCGGTTCGTTTGGTCATATGTGAAGACGGCAATCGCGTTCTGATCCACGCCAAAACAATCGGTCCGAGATCGCCTGAACGAGGTGGTCTCGGCTCGATTGAAAACGAACTCTGGAGCGGTTCGGTTGTGGTGAGAAAGCAATCCGATCTAACGGACCTCCGAACCAGGCTATATCACAATGTATAATGGGTAATTACTAATTACGTAAGTTCCGTGAAAAGCATTAGCTTTGTTGTTTTGCTAATACTTCAAAATGAACCCGTGAATGTCTGTGGGTGAGCACGTCTTCGCCATTCAAAATAAAAAAGCGCACTTTTTCATTTTATAATGCTGTCTTATTGCTCTTCTTCCTAGTAGGTGAATTTTAAAAATGTTTTCCCGATGAATCCTGGACTCCTGCTCAAAATGATAAATTAATATAAATTTTATAATGCCGTCTTATTGCTCTTCTTCCTAGTAGGTGCATTTTAAAAATGTTTTCCCAATGAATTCTGGACTCCTGCTCAAAATTATTAATTAATGTAACGACAACTAAAAAAAAAAAAACCCAACAATAAGCCCGCGAAGCTGTTGTCGTTCCATCCTGATGGATGACAGCCTTGACAGCTAAGTGGAATCCCGGAAAATAAACCGTGGAACTTTGATCAATGAGAGAACAGTTTACTCGCATGTCACTTGTATTAACAAATTTGGTCCGTTTAGAGACTTTGCCGTGTGTACGCGAACCGCACCAAGAATAAAAAGCAACATTGTAATAATTTGAATCCCTGTTTCGGAACAAAGCAATAGATCTACAGGTGTGAAAGCACCCTTAAAGTTAGTGAAGGCGGAATAGGCGGAATCGTGCTGATATAAGTGCTCTCTCTCGCGCACGCTCCACTTCTTCAGTTCTCATATACAGCTCGCGATCAGTTCTCAGTGCTCAAATACAATCTTAAAGGGGGTCATATGATGCGATTTACATTTTTCCTTTCTCTTTAGAGTGTTACAAGCTCTTGGTGCATAAAGAAGATCTGTAAAGTTGCAAAGACTAAAGTCTCAAATCCAAAGAGATATTCTTTATAAAAG
>NW_015555726.1:1615803-1635972 GCF_001515605.1 Sinocyclocheilus anshuiensis
ACGTAAAAAGACAGTATAAGTCATTATAATCCGTAATTATGTCCCCACTGGATGCAACGAATGCCTCGCTTATAATGAGTTTTAATGTTTCTGTCTCGTCGCTCCGGCCTGACAGGGCATCATTACAATATGGTAGGGGCATAACATTTCCGTCACACGCTTGAGGTATTCGGCCAATCATAACGCACTGGATACAATAAAGTACAGTATGTGGAAAATAATGTATTTTTTTTCACTTTAAACCGCATAAACACATATCATTACACCAAATACACAAAATAATGTTCTTTTTAGCAACATCACATGACCCCTTTAAAGGGACAACATTCCCAATGAAGTACTTATACATTAACATTAACCAACAAAAGATGTTAAATAAATATTTTAAGTAAACCAACTGCATCTGAAAAATGAGTTTAATTTGTATCTCTTTCGTATTTGTCTTATTGTCTTATTCTGCTTCTTTTTCAAAAAAAAATAAATGTTGGTAACTGCAGTTTGACTAAAAGTAATGACTACAAGTTGACAAAAATGGTCAATTTTTCGTCGACTAAAACTATGAAAGACTCAAATGACTAAAATCTGACTAAGACTATTAAGCATTTTCGTCTTCAGATAAAGACTAAGACTAAATCAAAAATGCCTGTCAAAATTAACACTGTATGAGAGTAGGAAAGTCCACGACACAGAGGAACAATATCATTGGAGCTATAGTTAAATTACACACTAGTTCCCTTTCATGGGAACTTCGAACTGCGTCCTCTAGGGGACGCTATGGGGAACGCCGCGTCGTGACCCGTGTCTGAAGCATACATTGAAAAAACACCAACTTGCTGGCCGGCGACAGCCATGACGTCACTACCGGTGCGACTATAGTATAAATAGGCGCCGGGAGCACACATCATTCATGGTGTTTTTTCAATGTATGCTTCAGACACGGGTCACGACGAGGCGTTCCCCATAGCGACCCCTAGAGGACACAGTGTCCCGTTCCCTACTCAGGGAACCATGGTTACATAAGTAACCTGAGACGTTCTCCTCTCACACCAAGGACGGTAAGTATAATGATAACTATGACTGTAAAATTTGAATAATCGTTCTAATTCTTTGAGAATAGGGAAGTCCACACAATATCTATACAAATAACGGCAGAGGAACAATATAGTTGGAGCTACAGTTAACTTACGCACTAATTCTCCTGCTTGTTAGTTATTGTTAACTTATAGTTATCCACCCTGCTTTATCGAGCTCAAGCATTTAAGGCAAGAGTTGTCTTAACTGCAGCGCCCACTTATAATAAACAGAATGTTATCATCCATTGGTGTGGACTCTAATATAGTTCTCATTCTTGGTGTGAACGGGCTTCCTCGGTTTAGAGCGTTTGAACAGCGCTGCCTGTTAGACGCATCACAGACCTGTCAATCACTCTGATTAGAGCATAAATAATAGCAGACGCGCAGCAGTGTTCATGGAGCGCGCTGACTTAACTTCCTTTGATTACTAATGCATAGTGCTGCTGAGGCGGGAGCTCTGGGTTATACAAAGTAAGAACAACCTGTACCTTTTCTGCTTTACAAGCAAGTCTGCTAGTGTTGTCAAAACTACTGATGTCGGTACCAGTCGGTACTGAAATGTAAAAAATGTGATGATACCAGCATTTCCCGCAAGCATTTTGAGAGGATTCGTAAACACCTCTGATTGGCCATTGTGTTCACGTGCTCAACTGATATGTCTGAGATTGACTACAATGATCATCGTTTCACGCTCACGTTTGAGAATCCGCACAACAGTGCTCAAAATGCTAGCGGTAAAAAATTCTGTACAGACTGGTACCGACTTCGGTACTTTTGACAACACTAAAGTGTACTTCCCTCTCCCCTCGATTTTTCCTGGTGCTATCCGATCTTATAAGTGGAGAGAGATCGTACCTCTTCCTTACCTAATTACACAACACTGCATCTGTAATGAAACACATTTCACAGAAGACTGCTGCCTGCATCAGAGTGACAGCAGACATCCACAGCAACAGAGCCGCCATTCGGCTCCCTTATCGTATTATGCAGTCTGTCCCCCATAGCCCGCGGCGCTAGCCAAGTGTACACTCGCAGTAATGAAGAGCGGGGAAAGTAGAGCCGGGTGTCACTGGAATCTTTCCTTTGGGAAATCTCACCTCAGAGTCTGAGCTGTAACTCTCCCGACCTGCTATACTGCCACGGATTCTGGCTCTCGTGATAAATTAACCAATAGTAAAATGAAGGCAGCTGAAGGGAGAGAGACTGAGAGATGGACTATGGGAATTACAGGCGGCTGGTGAGAAAGGGAAGTGAGAGGAATTAGCAGGGGAGGAGAATCCGTGTGCGTTCCAGTCTGAGAGGTGCTGCTGTGAGCTATTATGGGAGTTTGTGTTAGGACGGCCGAGTCATGTTTTCACACAGCCGTCAATCAGGTTCTGCCCTGTTTCACCTGCCAGTCTCCTAGAGGGTCTGAATCAGTCTATCGTGGCCCCCCAGACACAGCCAGGCTCCCTTTACGTTGGCTTTAAGACTGTGGACTTCTAGTGAAAGATGAATGGAGCGTAAAGACACCTTATTAGAGACCAATGGAAAGGATTTCCATAAGATATCCTATTGACAGTACAGTGTCCTCATGCAAAACTAGTACAGTATGTGGGACATTTTCACAAGGAGTTAAAAATCCAATTACACAGCAGTAGTTCTGTAAGTTGGTTTCAAACACCTAACTGTTGTAAATTAAAATCATTTTTGTGTATGTAAAATAATATTCCAGTTTGTCTTGTGACAATATTGTACATACTGTATATGTGACAGACACTATGTGTTTTATATACTTATATAATAAACAAAACTTGTATATTTTATTAAAGTTTTATTTTAATTTAATTTAACAATATGATAGTTTTAGTTAACAACAACACTGGCCCTTAAAGTTTTAGTCCTTTCTAGTAAGTCAGTCCAAAAGAAAAGTTTAAATTGTAAATTTCACCGATTGCATGAGAAGTAAATTAATTCACAACCACAGTCAGTTTTTCACTGTAATGTAATCCATTCAGTGATTCATGTTATTCTTCTTACGATAACATTTAGACAAGCTAATTTCCCCCCCCAAATAGAACCTTTGTTGTTTTGGTTGTGAGTGACTCTTTTTAAACGGGTCTTAAAAGTGAACAAATCAAACTTGTTCACTTCCATGCACTCATAAGTCCCTTCTTAGTAAAGTGATCTGCCTTCAAATGCTGATTGTAGCATGAACATGCAGCCGGACTGTGAAAGAGCATTTCACTGATTAGGTGAGCTTTCTCAATGAACACAACCTTTCTCAAAATGAGTCAGTGTTTTGGGTCTCAAAAAGACCTGAGTGGCATGGAACAGGATGCTGTTTTTTATTTATATTTTTGTAAAAGTGTGTGTGTGTGTGTGTGTGTGCGTGCGTGCGTGTGTGTGTTGGAGCCTTGGAGCTGAGCTAAACCATCTTAAATAAATAAAATCTACAGTATATAAATATATGTATATTTAATATGCTAGTTGTATGCAGTGTAGTCTCATGTGAACATGTGTACTTAAATGTACAGTATATGGCATCAAATTGTAATGTATTCATAAACGGCACCTTTTAAAGACTGGAGCCATTAATTTTATAGGCCACTTAAATAAGTGTAATAAAATCGGGATGCTTGTAGTAAAAGCTTCTTCGCTTATCTCATCTTTCCCCATTCCTGCTGAGAACAGTGCAATTAAATTTTTTTAAAGCTTTTTAAACGTTTTGTATGAGCAAAACGCAGCTTCTTCTGTGCATGCACACAGTCAAATACATAATGGTGGGAAGGGAGGGGCCTTTTTTACGCATCCAAATTTGTCTATTTTGACTCTAACCATCACAGATCCACTCAGTTCACGTTTTCGCCCACAGAATGGAGCAGGTCTCAGTATTGCAGACAGACCTTTACCTTCACAACTCATTTAGATGGAGTTGAGAATGCCATCCATGCTCGGAATCGACAATAGCATTACTTGTACGACAGCCTTCGTCCGATGTGCGCACACACTCACTCACCGCTCTTTATCCAGCACACAGGGGAAATTTATCCTCTTCTACAGTCTCCTCAAAGCCTTTTCCTTCTGATGAATCAATTAATAAGTAACGACTTTTCTACAAACTTCTCCGACAGCCGTATTAACATTGATGAGCAATGCCTGTGGGCCGTGTTCTGACAAAGTGCGATTCCGGGTCCAATCTTTCTCTGCAGCTCACTACGGCTGCACGGATAAAACTCTGCCGTTAAAACCCAAGAGGGAAGGAAAACAATACTACAGCCTACTTTAAACAAGAAAAGAACAAATACACCCCATTGTGGCATGCCTGCTAATTCCCCTAAGCCCTGCCTGCGTCGCCCATAATGAAAACAAGGCACCCGGTCAAGGCAACAACAGAGAATATATCTTTTCTCCTCCCCTTGATATGATTGCTAGTTTAGGGGAGCCAAGGCCGCATATTCGTCAGGCGTACTGACTTCTATTATGGTGGAACAACTGTAGCATAGCTGATTCCTCTGCACAGAATTGCCACGGTCCAAAAAACAGACCGGCAGCGGTGCCGTCCTGATGCGCACATAAAAAAAGTGAGGAGCTTATGCGCTCTGTTATTTAATAGGTACCATTAGAAACAACGGCATCTCCCAGCCCACTGCTGCTCACTCATTTTTTCTATAATTATCCAATTTTGGAAATCAGCAGGTGTTGTCCACACAGAATTTATTGAAGACACCTCTCTGGGTTTGATTTGTGAAAGGCAGATGCGTGGAGGGCGGGTGGGGGTTGGGGTGTATGTTTGGTGCTCGTCCATAACTGACGGGTGGAGGTGAGAGCTGACGCATCTGAGTCATCAGAGAATATAGGAAATGAAAAGTCAGATGTCTATAATCATAACACAAAAGGTGAATTTTTGAAGACAATCCTGGTTATCTTTTAAAGTGAAGTTGAAATGTGGCCACTATGGCTGTCAAAGTTAAAAAATGACAAGAACAACAAAAAAAGAGCATAAGCTATAAGTATCAAAAAGTGATCCATATGCACTATATTCAAAGTTTTGTGAAGCCATCCAATTGCTTTGTGTGAGACATAAATTTAACTCATTATTCACTAAAAATACACATTTGCGGTGTTCAAAAATGACAAGAACAACAAAAAAAGAGCATAAGCTATAAGTATCAAAAAGTGATCCATATGCACTATATTCAAGTTTTGTGAAGCCATCCAATTGCTTTGTGTGAGACATAAATTTAACTCATTATTCACTAAAAATACACATTTGCGGTGTTTATGCTCTGATGAGAGTATATCTGATTCATGAAAGAATCGTTCTTTTGAGTTGAATCTGTAATCCAGATCTAATTCAGATCACCAAAACAACCTCCAATTCTTTCAGAATTGGATTGTGAGGCTAAAATGTAACTCATTATTCACAAAAAATCTTGACATCCTTATTTGCTTACATAAGAAAAGTTCCAATGTCTGATTCATGGAAGAACTATAGTCATATGAGTTGAATATGTTCAATGAATTGACTACTCCAGTTCACAAAAATGAATGATGATTCATTCATGAATCGGACTAATATGATTCTCAAATTCAACTCAAATTGAAATCATTGATCCAATTACAGCCATTAACAGTTCACTGGAAATGAATAATGCTTTATCTTTCCGATTTCTCAGACAACTGTATTAACAACATGTTTTTATGCATTCATGAAAGTATATAAGAGATGCAGCAATATCTGATTCATGAAAGAATCAGTTCTTTTGAGTTCAACGAATTGCCTATGAGGTGAGTAAACCAAATGTAATTTTGTGGGTGAATTATATCTTTAAATGCCTGTTCACACAAATAACAATACATTTAATGATAACTACTGTATACAGATAACTATATTAGCATCCACACCAACGAGTGTGTTCACGTTGTGTGTGTTCAATACTCACTGCTGTGTGTGTGCACATGAATGGGTGAAATGCAGAGGACAAATTGCAAGAGGAGTATGAGACACCAAACCTGGTTACGTGTCACTTTTTTTCACTTTCACTTTTTCTTTTAAATGTATTTATTTATTTTTTATTATACGCACATGCTGTCATTTTGTTATCTGCCACTTTAAATGCCTGAGCTCTTTAAAGTCGGGTGGATTCTGATTGGCTGTCATTGTTTGTATTGTTCATCAGCAAAAAGAAACTTTTGAAAATTACCAGCAATATTGTTCCTTTTGTTGTTAGCATTATAGCTGTGATGTGCACTTGCTTATTCTCATAAAATAAGAATAATTATTTAAACTATAGATGTAGTTATCATTCTTGGTGTGAAAAGGTCTTTAAAAAGTAAACAGGGTCAGTTTTGATCTTGACTTGAAACCCTTAGGCTGATTTAGGCACACGGTAAGTTGTAATACAAACGTACAGCAAGCTGCTTTGAATAACAAACCATCTGCTAAGAGAAGAACAATAAGAGAATAATAACTATGATGATGAAATTCTTTGGACTAAAGGCAGGTAAGCGCACCCAGCAGCAAATGATAATTTTAATTAAATCTTATAACAGAGATTGAAGCTATTTTAGGAGATTTCTGAGTCACAATAGTTCAAAGGAAGCAATTTTGTGCATTGTACTGGTTGTGCGTTCAGATGTTCATACAGGCATGGCTTTTGATTGAATATTTTGATACACAAAACACGATCCATGTTGTTGTTAAAGGCTCGTAACAAGCTTCAACATTAATGCACAGCTGACAGCAGTTGCAGACATCTATTATTGACTAAAAGGAAGCACCTACTGACGGCACAGATAAAACAGCAGCAATTCAGCAGAGCTGCTCATGGGAAGCCGCGATAGTTCCACACCAGAGAAACAGAGCAGGAGGTAAATTGAATTTCTATCTTTCTCTCTGACATTTCGACTCTTGACACTCTAATTACTCGGGCCAAGTCATGCGTTGACGAAAAAAATCTAGTGATTCTTTTCTCTTTTTTTGGTCAATAAACTAAGTTCTTGTCATGGATAGCAACAGTCAAACCACAAGCACAAAAGTGACTCTGTGACCTCTGACAGCGAAGGGATGGGGAATCAATTACGTAGAGCGCAGGTGAGTAATTAGCAAGCAGCTGTAAAGGAGACAGTGGCATTACTGTTGGAGAGGGGTCACATTCACATTCAGGAGATAAGGATGGTTAATATTTTGACATTAGCCAATGGTAATCACCCCTCGAATGCACCCCGATCTGTGATTTATGCCCACTCCTTTAGATGTAGAAATGTATTAATGTTGTGGTGGCATGTTTGCATGGCAATTGGAAGCCAGCTGGGTTACTCATTACAACTCATTTGAAAATGGCAGTGCTACATCAAAGTTATCTCCCAGAGAAATGTAGCTCATTAAGATACAAGCCATACAGCGAGCGCTGCAATAAACATGCTTCTTTTTTGCAGAGGTTGGTAAGAAAGGAAACTTTGTGAATGTTTCTAGCGACCAAGAAATGTTCATGTGATAAAGTTCACCAGCTCATTTTAGGACACTCACAAAGCAGGACCAGAACTTAATGAAACAATTGGCAGTGATGAATATTAGTTTGGGTGTATTTCTGTGGAAAATGAAACATTTATTAGTAGTTATTTCAAAGATGAGCATTACTGCAACTACTGATCATACATATTGTGTCCTATAGGTGGGATGTATTTTTGTCTAATTTTACTATTATTTGATCAATTTTAGCAATTATTACATTGATTGATATTTAAATAAAAAATATTGAAGAAAAAAAAGATTGAAAAAAAATAATTCAGCATTGATGCATTCAATTTGCATTGAATTAAACTTCCTTAAAAACATTAAAACTTTTTGATAACTAAACTACTTTGTTGTTGCATTGGCAATTTGTATTTATTTATTTATTGTGTGTGAAATTTCAAAATAAAAAAAAAAAATGTAAAAGTTAAAAACTAGTTGTTACTACTTCCCAACCAGTATGTCCTCAGTTTGCATCAGGCAATTCATGAGATATAACTCCCTCTACACCTTCTCTCATTTTCTATATCTGTGTCTGCTCTCTCACTAGATATGATGAGTCATCTCTATCCCAGATTTCTTTGTCCTTTGGCTGGAATTGAGGTGCCTACTGTACATCCAACACTGGCTTGCTCTCCAGGGTCGGTCAGGAATCTATAAAAGGTCATCAACCTTTTCTCTTTCTATCGCCAGCTTGCATGCTTGGTCTCATTCCAGGAGAGGAAACGAATACCTCGCAGGATCCCTTTTATGTGCTGACAAAAGTCAGTTTTAAAAATGAACCATTGCCAATTTATTCTCTCACCATGTCACCTTGCTGTTAAAGTTGTCGAACACGTTGGCCCTGAAGCCTGCGTCCCGACAGCTCGGCTTTTCGGTCCCCTCAAAGTCAAT
This sequence comes from Sinocyclocheilus anshuiensis, assembly GCF_001515605.1. NCBI lineage: Eukaryota > Metazoa > Chordata > Actinopteri > Cypriniformes > Cyprinidae > Sinocyclocheilus > Sinocyclocheilus anshuiensis. The sequence goes on from NW_015555726.1 coordinate 1,624,267, forward strand.
GACCTAAGGTAGGATGAAAAATAAATATTGTAGATTTATAATAGCAGTTAGTTGCTCAGCGCACACAAATGATAATTGCTCCATATTACTTGCATAGTACCTGACGCGCTGGGCATGAGAAAGTGCTTTTGCTCAGCAAATGAGGAATGGATTCAGTGGTTCAGAAGTATCTCCACACTCTCAGAAGTGCAAGGAAGCAGATATAAATATTTCAGTTGTGAGTTATGCTCACTGATTATAATATTCTCTCTCTGAAGGATAAATCTGAGGGACTTAAGCGTTATTACTTGTCTTTATCACGTTGTTGGCAGCGGCGGTGACTGTTGGAGGTTGCGGTGCTGACTGATGACCTCATCATCTAGCTTGTACAATGGGGAGAAATTAAATTAGCCGAGGCAATGAATCCTACCCTGTTTCCTCGAGAAAAGCCTGGGACCGACTGCACCGCAAGTCGTTCGGAAAACTAATCTCTTGAATAAAGCCTCTCTGCAATGAAGAGAAGAGAGCACCGAGGCCATCGAGATCGTGCGCAGGAGAGTTCAGAGGATGGCATTCGGGGAGGGCGGGTATGTCACGTCATTACATCTCACCATCCCTTGTCTTTCTCTCCCTCATTTTCTTTTGCTTTCTAATTTCATGTGTCTCTCCTACTGTGAAAGAACGACTGCAGCTGTAAATCCCACAGTCATAAAGCAGCAGATTGATGTGAGGTGGGGTACTCGAAGGCAACAGGAAGCACTGTCTCGGAGATCTGCACGAGGATTCGATGTGGCAAATGGCTCTAGGAGGTAATTAATGGCAATGGGGCTGGCTAATTAAAAGCTCTTAGCTTTCCCCGGCGCAGGGTTGCGGCAGCTGCTCGGGCTGGACGTCTCGCTGTGCGAGAGCAGGCATAAATCCTGCTACGGTATCGTGGAATGGCACCTGTGCTCTCTCTCGCACCTGTCACCATCGTTGCCATCTCTCATCCTGTCTCTCATCGCGTTAAGATTGCTCATGGCGAAAAAAAAAAAAAAAACGAGAAAGAAATGGCAGACTTCCCATTTCACAATGATGTTTCCCAGAGGGCCGTCGAAACCTGTGGAGGAGGGGTGTCATCGAAGAAGGGCAAAGTGTGGGGATGGTGCCAGTTTGTATCCATTTTCGATACCAAATATTTCACAGCGTTTTTGGGTTGAGCGGCGGATGCAGCCATCTCCCATGCAGCAAAGCAAGAACGCTCCGTATCGGTGAGAGATTTTCCCAAGAGATTTTCTGCATCTGGGGTTTCTAACTATGGTTTGATATCGTGTCAGGATCTCCCAAGCTTGTCTAGCTACGTCAAGAGAAGTGTCAAGAGAAAAACAAAAGGAGGCCAAGGAAAAACTTTCATTCTTATGTGAAATAATTGGTTGTTGAGTCCCAGCATGCACTGTACATTTGACAAAAGTTTGGTGAGACTTTATTATGATGGTCCCCTTTAGAAATTCAGTTGACCATAAGTAACTTTGCAACTACATGTCATGTTAGGGTTAGGGTTAGTAGAATAAGCTGACATGTAAACTTGCATAATCTAAAGACTGGTAGTTGCAAAGATACATTAACACTTTGGTTTAGGGACCCATTTTCACTATTAACTAGTTGCTTAGTAGCATGCATATTACTAGCATATTGGTTGTTTATTAGTACTTATAAAACACATATTAATGGCTTATTCTGCAGGACCATATTTCAGATCCCATAATCCTACCCCATACATAAACGTAATAACTACCTACAGTAATTATTAATAAGTAGTTTATTGAGACAAAAGTCGTAGTTAATAGTTGAATTGGTCTCCAAACTAAAGTGTGACCAAAGTTAATAAACAGAATGTCTAATGGGGACCATCAAAATAAAGTGTTCAATTTTGACTTTTTATATAGATGGATTCCATTACTCAAAATGCCTTTCTTAATTAGACTGATTTGTATGTATTTTTGAGATCTGCAATATCAATACTCCTACTTGACTCATGCAGTCTATACAGCCTCTTTGCACTGGCCATTTCAAACTCTTTACCATCCAGTTTCCCTGTGCATCTTTCTTACTTTGTGTACTTTGCTTTGTCCTCTCCTTTTTATGCCGCGTCTCTCCTTTCCTGCTTCTTTCTGAGACTTCGACAATAAGCACAGAATGTCACAACCATAGAGATAAATGCATGGTAATTGCTGTAGCCTCTGGCATGGTAACAGGCCTTGTTGCCGCGGGTGAGGCTGTTGACCACTAATTACAGCCAGACACGGCATCTATTATTCATATTACTTACTCCTCTGGCAATTATGCCATTTTAATTTGAACTCCAGTGCTGTTAGCTAGTTTAGACCTAACTTTGCTAGATACAGAACTTCTGTTTATAGAGAAAAAAGTGTCCATGTGTTTGCACTTTTTTTCTGTGACTTTGAAAGCATAACCCAAATCTACATGCTCATGTTTACACCTATTACATGATTAAAATAGTTTGGAAGCCCGTGACTGGTCAAACCCCACTGCTCTAAGACACAATTCATCACGTTGATAGCAGGTGTACCGTTTTACTTCCCAGGAAAGGCTGGGGTCTGCCGTCATACACATCCGTTCCCACTGTGCTGTGCCCTATATACTGGTGCAATACGACCTTGAGAACACACCCACGTTCTGGCACAAGCTCCCTTAACACATTACAACCTGTCAGACCACTTTACCACTGTGGACAGTATGGATCCGTGGCAATGAAAGATAGAATGTGATGATAGAGAGAAAGGGAAAGGGTGAAGTCTGACCTATATTTGGGAGAGGGCTGTAAATAATCCATAAAGCATCCTACATTAGCGTGTGCTCTCTTCAGCCTGAATGATGGGCCATTCAGTAAATGAACCATGCATACTATAAACAATTGTGAGGCATTCAAAATCTCTGAAATGCATTTCCATGAAAATGACTAGTTTAGATGCAAAAAGTTTAAGTGCCCTAGAAAATTAGTGGCCCTAGAATTTTTTTTTTGTTTTTTTTGCGTAATTTAAATGCAAAAGGTATGTTTTTTTAATTATCATTAATAAGTAATTATGTTGTGATATATAGTACTATACTGTGAAACTACTACAGCATTAAATGAGATTTTGTTCATACTTCCCACCCAGTTACACACTAGATATAAACAACTTGTTTAGCTTTAACACCTTGAAATTGCACGTTGCAGCTCAAATACCTTTTTCATTTATTCAGCTTGTACATTTATGGCTGAATATTTGAGAGTTTCTGGAAGCGTCTGCCCATCTGCCTGTCAGTTTCAAGAGTCAGAGAATATTTACAGAGAGAGAGAGAGAGAGAGAGAGAGCGTGCACCTGCTGCCCCCTTGGTCATAGCTGGTGCTGTAACAAGTTTTTTGCAGTTTGAAAATTATAGGAATGGATCCCGCAGAAAAACAACTTGTCATCTGTGTGCTTGGTGATAGCATGATGAATTGTCACCTTGGACACCTTTGATCATCAGCGCTGTCTAGCAAAGCCACACTTGATCACTGTCAGAGCCCTCAGGAGACAGGACGAGACACAGAGAAAGGGAGAGAGAGGACAAAAAGAGAGAGCTAACTGCTACCTCAGGACACCTCAGGCTGGGTGGACAACAGGCCGTTTTCTGCTGAAAAGCCTGTCAAAAAGACCCATATCAAAAAACGCCGCAAATTACATGCTGTAAAGCTCAGGGAGAAATAGGCTTCTGTGGTGTGGACATGCCCTTGAGACAAGGACACAACTCCTACAATAGCACAAAACAAGAGCAATCTGTTATGAATTTAAATGCAATACATGATCATCTTATTATGTTACCATGCATATTATAAGAACTTACCAAACAAATTCTGCGCAAGTAAGCTAACACAGAGGCAAATGCTTGGCTAATATGTTTGAAGTGTGCAGTTCCGTTGTACATACCTAAAGTATGTTCTAACATTACAAGAGTTATCTTCAAACATCTGTGCTATTAAACCAAATAATATTATTCAGTCACTCTCATATATAAATTAACAGGTAGATATGTTGCCTTGGCAGACAACTGAGAAAGAATAAAACAATTTATTTGCTAAAACTTAATTAAAATAAATTAAAGCTGAATAGAAATTAAAAAATAGAAATAAAAAAATAAAATAAAATTATGAAAGCACCTAACAAAACTACTAAAACTTAAACTAAAATTAAAATAATACTGAAAATATAACAAATGAAAGCTAATTCAAAATATTAATGCTGATTGATTGACTGTTAAAATAACACTGACAAAAAAATATGCAGAATTTAAAAGGAATTGTGTATTTTAAGTTTTTTTAAGACAAACTTTCTTTGTCAAACAAAAATGTGATTAAAAAAAGTGTTCAGAAAGCCTTGTTTAAAAGTTTCAAAAGCCTTTTTTTTTGTTACTTAAACGTTTGATGGTTTATATATGATAGATAGATAATAGTGCTACCTGTGGTAATGCTGAGAATGCAATGTGTACTTGAGTCATATTATGAATCACACAGATTTCTGATACAAATGACACATAAAATCAAACATCCGCATCAATGTCCTTGTGTAGATGGCAGGTAATGCTCCTCAGTTATACTGGCCAGTTGCAAATGGACACCTGTTTAAAGCCCAGAAACAAATCCCTGGGGTGGGAGTGAGGGTAGAGGGGGGTCTGGCGAACTGCCCCTCCTACTGGGGATGGATTGTGCATTCAGTACTTGGCTCTAGAGCCGAGCCAGATGTTTCAGGCTCAGGAGAGATGGAGTCTAACAAGCTCTGTGTAAACAGGACTAGTCTTGGTCCCTCTTCCTGCGGCATGAGACGTTTTGGCCCAACAACATGATCAGGAAGTAATTAAAATTGAATTCTGAGTTTGCAAATGCGCTACAGGAAGTTTCTATCAACAAATTAATTTTAAATAATATGACTGGATTAAAGGCAAAGCCAGAGCAAAGAGTGCTACCAAATGTGTCAGATTTGCCGAATCTAATATGTATCAATGATAATCCTTTATCTGCAGATGTTTCCAGGAAATCTCTTTATTGCATTAAGCTATCAAAACCATCACGCTTATGTGAGGGGGGCTCGCATAATTGATTAACATCGTGGCATTTGCTGGGACATGCCGGAGGACTCAGGCAAGGAGGGCCGTCTTGTCATAACCACTCATCAAAGGAAAAGGTCAGCTGTCGGGTTCCGGTCCAGAGCTGGGGAGATTTGAGAAGACACTGGAGTGCACTATAGCACTGAGTCTCCGAGCTTGATTCACAATGCATGATAGTCAAATAGAACATGAATTTGGTGAGGCCACAGGCCTCCATAATCAACAGTTGACATGAGAAAAATAGGGGGCATGAAATGGCATAGAGGCGTGAGCTTAAAGGATTTCTGAATTAAAATGTCCTCATAAATTTCTGACCCCCATTTCATCCAAGATGTTCATGTCTTTCTTTCTTCAGTCGAAAAGAAATTAAGGTTTTTGAGGAAAACATTCCAGGGTTTTTCTCTATATAGTGGACTTCAGTGGGGTTCACTGGGTGGAATGTCCAAATTGCACCTTCAGTGCAGCTTCAAAGTGTTCTACACGATCCCAGAGAAGGAAGAAGGGTCTTATCTAGCAAAACGATTGGTCATTTTCTAAAATAAATTATAATTTATATACTTTTTAACCTCAAACGCTCGTCTTGTCTAATTCTGCGTGAACTCTGTGCATTCCGGTTCATGACAGTTAGGGTATATCGAAAACCTTCCATTTAATTTTCTCCTCCAACTTCAAAATCGTTATAAATCGACCTACATCGCTGTTTTACCGTTTTTTTGTAAAGGGCGTTTGACCTGGCAAGCGTTTGAGGTTAAAAAGTATATAATTTTTATTATTTTTTAGAAAATGACCGACCGTTTCGCTAGATAAGACCCTTATTCCTCATCTGGAACCGTGTAGAATGCTTTGAAGCTGCACTGAAGCTGCAATTTGGATCTTCCACCCAGTGAACCCCACTGAATTCCACTATATAGAGAAAAACCCTGGAATGTTTTCCTCAAAAACCTTAATTTCTTTTCGACTGAAGAAAGAAAGACATGAACATCTTGGATGACATGGGGGTGAGGAAATTATGAGGAAATTTTAATTCAGAAGTGAACTAATCCTTTAAGAAGCTAATTTCAGAGTTGGAGTCTCGATCATGTGGTCTTGGACTTGAGGACACATAAACAGGCCTTGGTCTGGATGTTTCCGTGCACTTAAAGCGCTGTCATCTTTTCTGTCATCTTTTCTTCATGTCTTTTCAAACCTGTATGACTTACTTTCTTTTGTGGTAAGCTGTTTTTGTCCATAAAATGAAAGTAAATGGGGTCCAGAATGACAACGGGTTTCATTATATGGACAAAAGCATTGACATTTTTTTTCAAAATAGCTTTATTTTTATGAAATTCGTCTGGGAGTGTCTGATCCAACTTTAATTGTCCCATGACATTAATGCATCTTCATATAAAGCCCAAAGTATCCTTTTTGACTAGTGTTGCATAAAAGTTTTGGCAATGGAAAATATTCGCCTGGAAATTAATTAGCAGTTTCGGCCAAAAGAGTTTTGGAGGGCCAGAATCATTGACCGAAACAGTGACGTTTAATTGGCGTTTCTCTGATGGCGTGTTTTGACTGTGTCAGTGTCTATTTCATGCACACAAAATGGATTTTATTTGAGTTTTTATTATATAAATAAATTTGATCAATTGATTGATGTTTTTTTATTTACTTTTTTTTTCCTTTTTTTTCCATGTACGTTTCTGGCTAAACTACAAACAGGCCACAAGGCTGCGTCCGAAATCATATACTCTCTGAGAAGGCACTTCTTTTAAAATATCACTTCACAACCATTAAAAAGTATGCTGTATATAGTATGAATGTATGTAGCATAAACATAATACGGACATACTACGTTTGTCATAATGTCACTGTCATGTGACGTAATAGTGTCCGTTGTGTCGCTTCGGTGCCATTCACAAATCCTCTCCCGTGGTCTTATGGGATAGCAACATGTCAATCAAATACGCACTTCAGAATCATGCCTAAACTAGTAAGTCATCCGAATAATTTTCGCCTTTTATTACTTATGAATACTATGAATTTGGACTTACTACTCTTTTCACATACTGTTCTTCGCCTACTATATAGTATTCAGAGTATACTCCATTTGATAATGTGTGAATACAGATGTTCAGCAAATGCGCACAAGTAAGTTTCATCCTCGCCCAGTGCCTGTGTTATTTCTCTTCAGAAGTTATGACTGTTTCTAAGTTATGTCTTATCAGTTTCTTTTTCGACTGTAAAACAATGGGCCGGTCAGTGTTGCCACCTTGTTGACTAACTAATTGGTGCAAAAAAATCAAGGCTCAAAATAAAAAAAATGGAGTGAGTGAGTGAGTGAGTGAGTGAGTGATCTGGTGCAAAATCTGCCTTATTGTTTTCAGCTTTTGTGTTTGAAAGGCAAAGTCTTATAAAGAATCATGAGTGTAACGAGGATTGAATTAAGGTAAATTAAAACAACTCTTTGCAACTGTGGTTCAAAACATAGCTCCAGGGCGGTATTTTGCTTATTAGAGCTCTGAAATTACAGTTTTTGCAACAAAGTACCGCCCCTGGCTCAGACAGTGCAGAGATACGGGAGGAAAAAGGGTGGGAAAGGGAGGGAAATTACAATGAGAGAGTGAGGATAAAAGAAAACTGAACGATAAAATGCAGAGGCAGGGAGTGTCACAGCACATGGGAGTGCGGCACAGCTGTGACAGTGTACCTTCATGCATATTGATGGCACCCATCATGGAGTACCCTCTGATTGAGCAGTCACACAATGGAGAGCGGCAGGCAACTCCTCATGTTGCCCAATCAATCAATGGCCAGCTCACACTCCAAGGCTTCTTTTCAACTGTCAATTAGTGGGTTCTCCAGGAGATGCTGCTTCCAGCTTCATCCAAAGACCTAAAGCAGGATGTGTGGTGGTGGTGTGATGTACAGTATATGCATGTGTTCATAACATCATCCTTCACAATCCTAATCACATGTTGGAAGGAACATCTGTGTTGGGTAGAGTATGTTTTAAAGATCTGGGAAAAGCCAGAAGGGGACCACAGCTGGAATTTCTCCCCAGATATCAGTTTTACAGTATTGGCCATGCTTCAGAATAAGAAGTGCACCATTTCTTTCTTTCTTTCGTTTTACGTAATGCTCCACTGGAGCTTCACAACAATCATCTGTACACCATATTATCAATTCTAGAGATAGGACTCAACGATTTTGCAGCAAATTTGTTGTTTGTGTACAGTACTGATGTATACTTTGTGAATTAATCACTCTTTTGAACAGAATCACTTCAGTAAACCGGGTGAACCAAGTTCACTGAATCAGACTCGAGTCAGCACAGATTTACAAGTTACTCAATTAAAACTCACTTTCAGACAGGCCTGACAGTCACTCTGACTCAAAATGAGCCAATATCCATGAGTATATGATCCTGTGATGCCAGTTTTTGGCAATTCCTTCAGCACTGCAGTTAGTCTAGCAGTACACTGAATTGAGAACAGTATGAACATGTCGGACATGCTGAGAACTGTCTTCCAAGGGTTTCATAAAAGGGGCAGAATGCATGTTTTTAATGAATATATTTGCTGAAAAGCATAAAGTATAATCTAAAAAAAAAAGGAAATATAACAGTTATACGATGGCAGTAGTTTCAAGTCATCAGTAGTAGTAGTCAACATATAAAAAAAAAAAAAAGTGAAGTGACATGTGGCCAAGTATGGTGACCCATACTCGGAATTAGTGCTCTGCATTTACCCATCCAAAGTGCACACACACAGCAGTGAACACACACAAACTGTGAACACACACCCGGAGCAGTGGGCAGCCATGAGGCCCAGAGAGAGAGGCACGGGCTGGGTTAGGTAAGGAGAGATCCTGTGATATACAATGTAGTAGTCATTTGTCTTAAAACTTACTTGTTTAAATTAGCTTTCTCTGATAAATTTTTAATTATTTAATGTCAATAGTTGTTGTTTGTTGTATTGTTGTTTTGATTTTATGATTATCACTCAACTGTGGTGTCCTTGAGTGCTCTGAAAGGCACCTTTAAATAAAATGTATTATTATTAGTATTATCAGTAGACTCGGACATGTCCACAGAGAACTGATGAGCTGCTGATATGAGCATGTGTGAACCGAGCAATTGAATGATAGGACGAAATTACCATTTTAATGGTTTCTCATGGTTTATGTGATATGATGAGTGGACTAAGATTCATTTATTCACTTTATATGCTTTAGACATGTAACACATCTGTGTTTCACATCATTATTGGGTGCATTAAGAATAAAACTGTGTATATTGTGTATATGTCATTGTGTGATTACATAAACAAACTGGTGAATCAGTTATTTGAACGAGTTCATTGAAACAAACTGTCCAAAAGAAACAGTTCGCCGAAAAGAATCAGACTCTAATGCCATGATATTCAGACAATTTTAAAGTGTGGCTTTAATGTGTCCAAATACATTTTGGGGCCACTTTACGCATTTAGCTCTCTTTTTATGTTTGTTTGTTTGTTTGTTTGTCTGTCCCAGCTGATTCACACAGTTCTGACCTGAAGGGGCCAAGATATCTTTCACATTGTGTTGTGCTGTTCCCTCTGACTCACCTGCCTCAGCTCTCATTAGTGTGTGTGTGTGTGTGTGTGTGTGTGTGTGTGAGTGTGTGTAGCTTTCTGTTTCTCTGTGTAACAGCACATTCCCTGGCCCAGGACAGCCTCATGAGTGAATCACTGATGTAGCACCACCAAAATATTGCTGTTGTGACATTCTCACCTCAGTTCAGAGAATCCCACCAAGCCTTTGGCAATCTGCAGATATTACTGTGTTAAATGATGCAAAACACGGAAGTGACTTCAACCACTTCTGCGGTTTCATATATTATTTTTGTATATATACTAGCATAATAACACTATATTTTATTTATTTTTGAAATTTGTAGTGGTAGTGCTACTTATCTGTGTGGTTGGTTGATTGATTGATTGATTGATTGATTGATTGATCGATTGATTGATTGATTAATTGATTGATTGATTGATTTGATAAAAGCTCCTACAGAATGGATAAATGTTTGTGCCTTGGTTGAATAGTTTTCATAAAATTTTGTTTATGGCAGCAGAATGCCTTAATTTTGATTGCAGCTGTATACTCACATCAATAAAACAATACTGTTATATGGATCTGCAAAATAGATAAATGTATATGAATTCATAGATATTGCTAGATTGATGTCTTTTTTTCCCAGCCTTTTACTCTGATAGAGAAGCAACCCTATAAAATATATTACTGAGAAGTCGTGCCATAATACTGATCCAATATTTTCCACTACAGGAAGAAAAGGGTGACGTTTCATTCTGTCTGCGGAATACTAACACGTTTTCATCAGTCAAGCGCAGCATTTGTGCAAATACAACATTAAAGTGACACGCAGAGTCCAGAGTCTCTTTATATAGACTGACCTTTAACTCTTGTCTGAAAATATCAAGATTTAGGTTTATGGAAAGTTCAGGGCCATAGACTCATTAATCAAATGCATAGACATGTGCTTATGTGAGTATATGATGGATAAACACTGACAGTACGCTGGCTTTCCTCAACGGACACATTGAGTAGATGCTGTTTTACTGACACTCAATCCCGTCTCATCTCTCAAATTTGCTGAAAAGGGAGGCTTCTGTGACTGTGTCGGCATATTCCTGATTTGACAATATCTGGGAATCAAAGCGAATGTTCCCACAAACCGTATTACAGCAGTGTCTCTCCTCTTACCCTTCCAACTCCTAAAAGATTCATGTGACACACATATTATGCTGACGCAGATCAGGCCAGAGTTGTGCTTTTCTCATCTTTACCCAGAATCATCCTTCGCTTCCTCGCCAATTTGCAGAGCAGTCCATAAAGTGGCACATCGAGCTGGGGAGGGGTGGAAAGAGAGAACCCCCTGCGGTTACTTTGGCTTTTCGATGTGGCCGCTCCACTGACTGTAAATTATGAAGTGCATTTTTATGCATTAGAGATGCCAGGTATAGGGCATACTCTATTAATATGCATTCGAGCGGAGTGATAAACAGGAGAGGTTTGAAGAGAGATGGAGCTGTGAGTGGCTCAGGACAACTGTCAGTGCCACTTAGTGTGACTGGCTGAGAAAGACAGACTGACACATACTCATCCACTCTGTGGAACAGCACTGCTGGGTATTTGCTGCTTTTAAAATGTTTTAGCACATCATATTTTGTGCTCTATATTACAGATGGAATGAAGACCACTGAAGACCATGAAGATATGAGACAGACATCTTGTTTGTAAGGTGCTGATGTCTGGGTTTTCATTCTACATTTCCGAGAACAACATTTCAGGCATAAAAGAGAACCAGAAAAAAAAGTTTATAGAAAAAAAGAGACGAAAAACATCTATTTAATATCTTGACCATTTCTCCTTGATGCGAATAAAATTAAATGAGGAGCAACTGAGGACTTTTCAGATCAGTGTCATTATAGTGAATGAAAACTAAAACGATGACAAAAACCATAATGTTGTTACTTCAAATTTAAAAAAAAATGTTGTAACTTCATATACAATAAATGTAATTGAAATAAAATATAAAAAAGTTATTGAAAGTCAAATATTTAA
>NW_015555726.1:1636164-1643098 GCF_001515605.1 Sinocyclocheilus anshuiensis
TCATTATTATTATTATTATTATTATTATTATTATTATTATTATTATTATTATTATATGCTGCCTATGTATATATATATATATATATATATATAGAGAGAGAGAGAGAGAGAGAGAGAGAAAAACAACAAAAACAGAACAAAATAAAATTTAATTCTAAATAATAATAAAAGCTAATAATAAAAAATATATAAAATCAAGGTATTTTAATGATACAACAATACTACTGTTTCAGGTATGTCTCCTGAAAAAAAAAAAAAAACTACATGAATCTCACGTGTCTCAGCAATGGTTCAAGATTGTGCTCACCAATGTATACAATCAAAAACAGATGTCAAGATGAACACCAATATTTACCATTAAATTATTCCATTTTATTAATAAACTCATTTGTGTCTTTTTTTTTTATTTATTTATTCTAAGGAATTTTTGGCGAAACATCTGAGCCTGAAAAAAATATTAAAACTTAAAACAAATATAAATTAAATATCTAATTTATTTAATTAAACATTAAAACAATATAAATTAAACCCAACTAGAAATATATATAACACTAATAAAAAGGACAAAAGCACAAAAAAATTATGTGCTTAAACTGACAAAAATTTTAATAAAAAATACAAGCTCATTCAAAATATCAGTAAATACTATAATAGTATATAAATAATATAAAAATAACATGGAGTAATTTAATGTGCTTTTTCTTTCTTGTAAGCTATTTAAATTTCCTGAAGATTGTGAAGGAAATCTTGCTGAGCAAATTAGTTAAAGAATACATGTAAAGCATGTACAACGCTTGCAATGTGTTTCGATATGCCAGGCCTTTATTAACCTGTTGGGAAGACTGACCTGACGGAATCCTAAAATCCAGACATAGGGCAGAGAGTCCGGGGAGGAAGACATGTCATCATCTGCCTTGTTTGTGCTGCCATTTCCAAAGCTCAGTTGCTGACATGTCAACAAAGAATGTCGGCCGTGACCTATACGCATCGGGAGAGGGTCACAGCCCAGGTGGCATTTGGCTTTCTTTATCTCACTGAAAACGAAATTCATCTCAGGGGTCAGATTGTGTGAGAAATGGAAAAGGTGGTGAAGTAATCATTGAGGTCCTCCCTCTCCCATGCCTACACACACGAAAGAGGCATCGTTCTTCAGAAACCGTCGGTAGTATTATGAAATTTTGTTTAGATGGCTCGAAAACCAGCCAGGCTTTATTGTCAAACTCAGTGCTTCACTTAAAGCTTTATTCTAGTTCTTTGTTAAATAAGACACTTTATTTTTTCAAAAGGGTTGCTAAATGTCATGATATTAATTAAATGTGCTTAATGCTGTTAAATATTGACACAGTTATCACATTTACTTAATTGCATTATAACGTTTCATTCTGTTCTATGTAATTTTTTTAAAGGACTGGTCAAAGATAAGCTTAAACTGAAAATAACATCACTGTATTACAATTAATGAGATTAATTGTTTAATTATTATTATTATTATTTTAGCATTTATTACTTTTGCTCCACTTATCGAAAATAGCTCCAAACAAATCCACAGAACAGTTGTATGTCTCTGAGCAACACAGTCGATTATTTTGACGAAACGATTCAGCGATTCACTTCTTTAGCCAATCACTTGTTTTGTTCCTGAATGAATCAGCATTTTTGAATGAATTGGTTGAGTGAACGATTCAGTGACTCACTCATAAATAGGGTTGGGTATCGTAATACATTTTCCGGTTCCGATTCCGGTTCCATTTAAATTAACTATTAATATTTTTTCACTATTTTACCTTCATTGCATGTAGTGTTGCTGTAAGGTAGTAAGTAATGTTGAGTAATGCTAGTCCATCAATCACATGTGCTTCAAAGTTGATGTTTTTTACACGATGAATAACATTTTGCTTTTCAAGCAGGAATAAGCTGGTTGGCCAAATAGTCCATTGAGGGTGAAGACACTTGTTCATTTCCCTAAATTAATGAAATATTAACTGTTATACTTATAACCATGTATACACACACTCCATAAAGCCCCTATTTTACAAATAATAATGCAGTCAGGAGATGGTGAGATGCAATGGGTGGTTTCCACATTTTTATACATTTAAAATGCATGAAAATAAATATTTTCCATCACTTTGTTTATACCTCTTGAAATGACCTGTACACTAAATAATCTAACCCTCATACTTACATAACAATAGCAGTCTATTTATTTAGTGGTCCAAGTTGAAGTCAGTATGTATATTAATGACAATATTGGACAAATATAATGTAATTTAGTGGCGGCAGGAGCTGCGCGCTGCCGGTACATGTACAGTCTGACAAAACAACTTGCACAGTTATCAAAGACGCAAGTGCGCATACAGTCGTGGAAAACGATGTGTTCGGCAGTTAAAGACGCGAGGCGGCTCATCTGTATAGTGCGCGTCATGGAAAATGATATGCTCAGTAATTAAAGAGCCAGGGCGACATTTCTGTTATTTGGTTTGTGACATCCTTTACGGGAAACGCCGGTGCAAGGCTGCTCACAGCGCTTGGTCACGCGTCACACCAGAACTGTTTTCGAAACCGAAACTTATAAACTGCTCACGGTTCCCGTTCTTTTCAAAAAACGGAACCGGTTCTCGGTTCCAAACCCTACTCATAAAGACAGTCCCTTGGTTGGTTCCTGAATTAATCAATGTTTTTTGGTGAATGGGTCAAATAACTCCCTCGTGAAGACATTTACATATCGCCACCTATTGGTGTAACAGTGTAATCTGCAGAATGAATCACTGAAAAATCCCCACCACTAAATGACTGACAGTCTGTCTGATACAAGCCATGAAAAGTCCCAGTGCTTTGGACTAAATATCAGCACAATGAATTACTTCAATCTTCTGACAACAATAATTTTAACAAATTGCTCTTATTTCAGCTTTCCTAAATCCAACCTGAATATACTTTAAAAATATTCCAAGCTTCAACTTAACCTGTGTGTGATTATGTGGCATTTTTTTAGTCTTTTTATTCACTCTTGATCTTCAATATAATTGCTCTTCCAGGCTATCTGTCACACCATTAACAATTATCATGAAGAGATGATAAAATACATTCATTCATTGTGAGTGTGCTTTATTTTAAGTGCCCTGGAAATGACTGCTGATGAATTTAAACGTTAATCTTTAAAATAAGGAGTAGGGTTCCAGTCTGCTGAAAAGGGAGGCTGCCAGTAATGGAGAAAGAGATAATTAATTGTTGGGAGAGTTTCTCCGAACGGAAAGGTCTTCAGAGGCCTATTGCCGAGATTATACAGCTGTTAACTTCAGAGTTAATTCGCTAATTTTCTTGGAGATTTATTTTTGCGCAGCTGCTTCTTTTACACAAAATTTACTTCGATGTCCTTCCAGGGCAAAATACCCAGACGTTTGCATCTCGCATATCTTTACCAAGAAAATTATATCAGAATCAAGCTTCTCTTAATCAAAGTTGTGAGTTTTTGTAGTACAAAACACAAGATGTATAAAAACCTGAGTGAATTATGACGTAACTTCACCTTTATTTTGATATACAAAACTGACAACTCGCATTATTATAACATAATCTCTTCATCAATACATAGATAAGTTATAATTACAACGACAGAAATCATTCATTTTATTGACTGCAGATACGATCTCACCTTTATTTTCATGGCTTTCTTCAAAATAGCTGCAGCTGTGAAATTTCCAGAACAAAGAAAAACAACATGCCATTTTCATCTCATCCAGCTATCACAAGATCATAAAGAGCCTAATGGTATTTCTCTTTATCTGACAATGGTTAACAAACTCTTCCTGGGCTGCAGTGCAGCATCCTGTCCTCCGCTGCTAATTAACCTCCGATGAGCCAGAGTTAATGAAGTCGAGCTCTGTGTTTTTTGGATTAATTAGGACTCAAATAGGACGGTAAACAACGTGAGTAACAAATGGTGTGACGCATGGACTTTAATGCACAATTAAACGGGGGGACTATCTGGGGAGGATTGAAATGCATACAGAAGTTGCTCTCTGAAGGCAATGCCATACATCATCCTTTCAGTGCTAATGGTTTATAGGCAGCCTGGAGTCGCCCCATGGTGCCTCTCAAAAATACTGGTAAACAAGCAGACGAGACACACTGACTATCTCAAGATGGCAGCCCGAGCCAGGATGTTTAACATGAAATGTAAAAAAAAAAAATACCATGTGTACACAGATTTATTGCGATGAAATTTGAGTATCTCCAAAATAAGCAAAATCAAGTTTCTCTTGATATTCTTTTTTTCTTTTTTTCTTTTTTTGAGTAACAACCATTTCTTTAAGTAACTTGTGCAGGTAAAGTAATTAAAAATGTACATTTTCTAGTGTCTTTAAATGCAGAGTGCACACATCTCCTCCAGAGGAAAGAGTCTTTTTCCTGTGTATAGAATAAGGAAGTGGGAACCTCACAACTTCACCAAGATTGACGGATTCGCATCCTTGAAAGCATCCTGATGTGGCCAGATGCTGGTCGACCATGATCTTAAAATGTTAAAATTGTTTTTTTGTATTACTTTATTGCATGAGAGTGGTGTCCAGTTATTATCTTAGAATTTTAAAAATAAAATAAAATAAAATGAAATTAAATTAAATTAAATGAAATAAAATAGCATTCTTAATTCAGTTTTTCATATAACTTGCAGTCCAATCAATGAGTCAAAACTCTTGAGTCTTCTCAGATCTGTTGTTGTCACACCCTCCCAGTGCTGGGAACTCTTACACTATCGTTCAAGTTTTATTTTTGTTTTTGTTTTTTAGCAAGGACACAACAAATTGATCAAAAAATTAATGTTATTTTAAACTATTCTATTTATCATAGAATCCTAAAAAAAAAATAATAATAATAATCACAGTTCACAGTTTCCATAAAAATATGAAGCAGCACAATTGTTTCAACATTGATAATAATGAGATTTATGATGATGATCTTGAGCAATAAATCAACATATTAGAATGATTTCTGGATCAGGTAACACTGACTGGAGTACTGAGGCTGAAGGAGACTGAAAATTCAGCTTTGCAAATTACATTTTAAAATACATTCAAACAGAAAACAGTTATTTAAAATTGAAATAATATTTACAATATTACTGTTTTAACTGTATTTTTGATCAATAAATGCAGCCTAGGTTAAAATTAGTTTAATCTTTAAACGGTAGTATAATGTCACATTATCACATTTAACATCATTACAAAAAAATAAAAATAAAAATAAACTTACATTGTTACTTTTTTAATGAAAGTAACATGTTAATTTTGTGTCCCGTCAACATAGTTTGCAAGCAATAACATATGAATTATACCTCAAAAAGATTTTTGATGGAACATGAGCACAAGTTTATCACAGAAATCACAGAAAACAACATACTCAATTTTGACAAAAAAGGTCTTAATACTTATTCTAATGCTGCTCTTTACTTGTATTATAAGTGGACTTCAGGGTAAAAAGAGCTCCAGAAGTGTAAAATGTGGCCTTTTTAAAGCACATTATTTGTATGCTGAAATGATTTGTACTGTGTGGCATTAAGTAAACATGTAAAGCTCAGCATGGAGGCTGTTCACAGTGTTCTTGGTGGGTTGCAGGGCTTGTGAATGTAAGCAAGAGCTTTTGTTGCATTCTTTGCTTTCTGTGATCCGTTCTATTGCGTATTTTATGGTTTGATGTAGCATAAAATTTGAAGGGGTAAATCGCTGGCTGTCTGATTAGGTTAATTCAGTCTCCGCGGGCTCCGGCTCTTTCGCAGCGCAGCATTGGATTTGCAGTAATTCCTTCTCACCCCCTCATGACTGTATGCTTTGCTGGAGATCGAATAACACATTAAACGCTTAGAGAAACAGACAGCACAAACACACTCTCTCTCTGTCTCACACTATCTATGTCTCTTCAAACACTAGCTGTTAAAGAAGCTCTTAACTTTCTTATATGGGGCTTGTGTTAAGATTTGGTGCACTAGCAGAAACAGAGTGAAAAAATAATTCCTCTACTGATGATGAAGGGTTTTATGAGAGGAAGATTTGCTTTGGGGAAAGCTTGTTACAGAATGATAAAAAAAAATTGTTTTGTTTTTTGCTTTTTACTTTAAAACTGGAGTTTGTATACGTGAAAGTAATGAGCATGTGAATTTGTTAACATTGTCTGAATTACAAATTTACAAAATTACATTTACAAATGACTAAATGTCATGTATTCTGAATGAGTACATTCATTATATTATTTTTTATTCATTCATTTTATTCATTTAATTTTACTTTCGCTAATTTATTTTAGTAGTATTTGTACCAAGTGTTATTTACCCGGAAAGCTGGCAAAAGATCAGCCAGTCATTCCTGTTAGGAGCAATGAGAAAATTAATTTATAGCTTGAGACAAAAGGAAAAATACATTTCTCAGAGGACACCGAAGCAGTAGGACATCATTTTATAGAGGTTGTGAAAGAAAAAAAAAAAATTGATTTGAAATTGGGATTTATAACACAAAGTACACATGTGACCACAAAGCAGTCATAAGGGTCAATTTTTCGAAATTGAGATTTATACATCATCTGAAATTTGAATAAATAAGCTTTCCATTGATGTATGGTTTGTTAGGACAATATTTGGCCAAGATACAACTATTTGAAAATCTGGAATCTGAGGGTGCAAAAAAAACCGTCTCAGGTTACTTATGTAACCATGGTTCCCTGAGTAGGGAACGAGACACTGCGTCCTCTAGGGGTCGCTATGGGGGAACGCCTCGTCGTGACCCGTGTCTGAAGCATACATTGAAAAAACACCAACTAGTTGGCCGGCGACAGCCATGACGTCACTACCGGTGCGACTATAGTATAAATAGGCGCCGGGAGCACACATCATTCACTTCTTCGTCTGAAGCTTGCGTCCGCAGCATGGCAAGAAACCTAGAGG
>NW_015555726.1:1656133-1673588 GCF_001515605.1 Sinocyclocheilus anshuiensis
CTATGTATATATATATATATATATATATATAGAGAGAGAGAGAGAGAGAGAGAGAGAAAAACAACAAAAACAGAACAAAATAAAATTTAATTCTAAATAATAATAAAAGCTAATAATAAAAAATATATAAAATCAAGGTATTTTAATGATACAACAATACTACTGTTTCAGGTATGTCTCCTGAAAAAAAAAAAAAAACTACATGAATCTCACGTGTCTCAGCAATGGTTCAAGATTGTGCTCACCAATGTATACAATCAAAAACAGATGTCAAGATGAACACCAATATTTACCATTAAATTATTCCATTTTATTAATAAACTCATTTGTGTCTTTTTTTTTATATTTATTTATTCTAAGGAATTTTTGGCGAAACATCTGAGCCTGAAAAAAATATTAAAACTTAAAACAAATATAAATTAAATATCTAATTTATTTAATTAAACATTAAAACAATATAAATTAAACCCAACTAGAAATATATATAACACTAATAAAAAGGACAAAAGCACAAAAAAATTATGTGCTTAAACTGACAAAAATTTTAATAAAAAATACAAGCTCATTCAAAATATCAGTAAATACTATAATAGTATATAAATAATATAAAAATAACATGGAGTAATTTAATGTGCTTTTTCTTTCTTGTAAGCTATTTAAATTTCCTGAAGATTGTGAAGGAAATCTTGCTGAGCAAATTAGTTAAAGAATACATGTAAAGCATGTACAACGCTTGCAATGTGTTTCGATATGCCAGGCCTTTATTAACCTGTTGGGAAGACTGACCTGACGGAATCCTAAAATCCAGACATAGGGCAGAGAGTCCGGGGAGGAAGACATGTCATCATCTGCCTTGTTTGTGCTGCCATTTCCAAAGCTCAGTTGCTGACATGTCAACAAAGAATGTCGGCCGTGACCTATACGCATCGGGAGAGGGTCACAGCCCAGGTGGCATTTGGCTTTCTTTATCTCACTGAAAACGAAATTCATCTCAGGGGTCAGATTGTGTGAGAAATGGAAAAGGTGGTGAAGTAATCATTGAGGTCCTCCCTCTCCCATGCCTACACACACGAAAGAGGCATCGTTCTTCAGAAACCGTCGGTAGTATTATGAAATTTTGTTTAGATGGCTCGAAAACCAGCCAGGCTTTATTGTCAAACTCAGTGCTTCACTTAAAGCTTTATTCTAGTTCTTTGTTAAATAAGACACTTTATTTTTTCAAAAGGGTTGCTAAATGTCATGATATTAATTAAATGTGCTTAATGCTGTTAAATATTGACACAGTTATCACATTTACTTAATTGCATTATAACGTTTCATTCTGTTCTATGTAATTTTTTTAAAGGACTGGTCAAAGATAAGCTTAAACTGAAAATAACATCACTGTATTACAATTAATGAGATTAATTGTTTAATTATTATTATTATTATTTTAGCATTTATTACTTTTGCTCCACTTATCGAAAATAGCTCCAAACAAATCCACAGAACAGTTGTATGTCTCTGAGCAACACAGTCGATTATTTTGACGAAACGATTCAGCGATTCACTTCTTTAGCCAATCACTTGTTTTGTTCCTGAATGAATCAGCATTTTTGAATGAATTGGTTGAGTGAACGATTCAGTGACTCACTCATAAATAGGGTTGGGTATCGTAATACATTTTCCGGTTCCGATTCCGGTTCCATTTAAATTAACTATTAATATTTTTTCACTATTTTACCTTCATTGCATGTAGTGTTGCTGTAAGGTAGTAAGTAATGTTGAGTAATGCTAGTCCATCAATCACATGTGCTTCAAAGTTGATGTTTTTTACACGATGAATAACATTTTGCTTTTCAAGCAGGAATAAGCTGGTTGGCCAAATAGTCCATTGAGGGTTAAGACACTTGTTCATTTCCCTAAATTAATGAAATATTAACTGTTATACTTATAACCATGTATACACACACTCCATAAAGCCCCTATTTTACAAATAATAATGCAGTCAGGAGATGGTGAGATGCAATGGGTGGTTTCCACATTTTTATACATTTAAAATGCATGAAAATAAATATTTTCCATCACTTTGTTTATACCTCTTGAAATGACCTGTACACTAAATAATCTAACCCTCATACTTACATAACAATAGCAGTCTATTTATTTAGTGGTCCAAGTTGAAGTCAGTATGTATATTAATGACAATATTGGACAAATATAATGTAATTTAGTGGCGGCAGGAGCTGCGCGCTGCCGGTACATGTACAGTCTGACAAAACAACTTGCACAGTTATCAAAGACGCAAGTGCGCATACAGTCGTGGAAAACGATGTGTTCGGCAGTTAAAGACGCGAGGCGGCTCATCTGTATAGTGCGTGTCATGGAAAATGATATGCTCAGTAATTAAAGAGCCAGGGCGACATTTCTGTTATTTGGTTTGTGACATCCTTTACGGGAAACGCCGGTGCAAGGCTGCTCACAGCGCTTGGTCACGCGTCACACCAGAACCGTTTTCGAAACCGAAACTTATAAACTGCTCACGGTTCCCGTTCTTTTCAAAAAACGGAACCGGTTCTCGGTTCCAAACCCTACTCATAAAGACAGTCCCTTGGTTGGTTCCTGAATTAATCAATGTTTTTTGGTGAATGGGTCAAATAACTCCCTCGTGAAGACATTTACATATCGCCACCTATTGGTGTAACAGTGTAATCTGCAGAATGAATCACTGAAAAATCCCCACCACTAAATGACTGACAGTCTGTCTGATACAAGCCATGAAAAGTCCCAGTGCTTTGGACTAAATATCAGCACAATGAATTACTTCAATCTTCTGACAACAATAATTTTAACAAATTGCTCTTATTTCAGCTTTCCTAAATCCAACCTGAATATACTTTAAAAATATTCCAAGCTTCAACTTAACCTGTGTGTGATTATGTGGCATTTTTTTAGTCTTTTTATTCACTCTTGATCTTCAATATAATTGCTCTTCCAGGCTATCTGTCACACCATTAACAATTATCATGAAGAGATGATAAAATACATTCATTCATTGTGAGTGTGCTTTATTTTAAGTGCCCTGGAAATGACTGCTGATGAATTTAAACGTTAATCTTTAAAATAAGGAGTAGGGTTCCAGTCTGCTGAAAAGGGAGGCTGCCAGTAATGGAGAAAGAGATAATTAATTGTTGGGAGAGTTTCTCCGAACGGAAAGGTCTTCAGAGGCCTATTGCCGAGATTATACAGCTGTTAACTTCAGAGTTAATTCGCTAATTTTCTTGGAGATTTATTTTTGCGCAGCTGCTTCTTTTACACAAAATTTACTTCGATGTCCTTCCAGGGCAAAATACCCAGACGTTTGCATCTCGCATATCTTTACCAAGAAAATTATATCAGAATCAAGCTTCTCTTAATCAAAGTTGTGAGTTTTTGTAGTACAAAACACAAGATGTATAAAAACCTGAGTGAATTATGACGTAACTTCACCTTTATTTTGATATACAAAACTGACAACTCGCATTATTATAACATAATCTCTTCATCAATACATAGATAAGTTATAATTACAACGACAGAAATCATTCATTTTATTGACTGCAGATACGATCTCACCTTTATTTTCATGGCTTTCTTCAAAATAGCTGCAGCTGTGAAATTTCCAGAACAAAGAAAAACAACATGCCATTTTCATCTCATCCAGCTATCACAAGATCATAAAGAGCCTAATGGTATTTCTCTTTATCTGACAATGGTTAACAAACTCTTCCTGGGCTGCAGTGCAGCATCCTGTCCTCCGCTGCTAATTAACCTCCGATGAGCCAGAGTTAATGAAGTCGAGCTCTGTGTTTTTTGGATTAATTAGGACTCAAATAGGACGGTAAACAACGTGAGTAACAAATGGTGTGACGCATGGACTTTAATGCACAATTAAACGGGGGGACTATCTGGGGAGGATTGAAATGCATACAGAAGTTGCTCTCTGAAGGCAATGCCATACATCATCCTTTCAGTGCTAATGGTTTATAGGCAGCCTGGAGTCGCCCCATGGTGCCTCTCAAAAATACTGGTAAACAAGCAGACGAGACACACTGACTATCTCAAGATGGCAGCCCGAGCCAGGATGTTTAACATGAAATGTAAAAAAAAAAAATACCATGTGTACACAGATTTATTGCGATGAAATTTGAGTATCTCCAAAATAAGCAAAATCAAGTTTCTCTTGATATTCTTTTTTTCTTTTTTTCTTTTTTTGAGTAACAACCATTTCTTTAAGTAACTTGTGCAGGTAAAGTAATTAAAAATGTACATTTTCTAGTGTCTTTAAATGCAGAGTGCACACATCTCCTCCAGAGGAAAGAGTCTTTTTCCTGTGTATAGAATAAGGAAGTGGGAACCTCACAACTTCACCAAGATTGACGGATTCGCATCCTTGAAAGCATCCTGATGTGGCCAGATGCTGGTCGACCATGATCTTAAAATGTTAAAATTGTTTTTTTGTATTACTTTATTGCATGAGAGTGGTGTCCAGTTATTATCTTAGAATTTTAAAAATAAAATAAAATAAAATGAAATTAAATTAAATTAAATGAAATAAAATAGCATTCTTAATTCAGTTTTTCATATAACTTGCAGTCCAATCAATGAGTCAAAACTCTTGAGTCTTCTCAGATCTGTTGTTGTCACACCCTCCCAGTGCTGGGAACTCTTACACTATCGTTCAAGTTTTATTTTTGTTTTTGTTTTTTAGCAAGGACACAACAAATTGATCAAAAAATTAATGTTATTTTAAACTATTCTATTTATCATAGAATCCTAAAAAAAAAATAATAATAATAATCACAGTTCACAGTTTCCATAAAAATATGAAGCAGCACAATTGTTTCAACATTGATAATAATGAGATTTATGATGATGATCTTGAGCAATAAATCAACATATTAGAATGATTTCTGGATCAGGTAACACTGACTGGAGTACTGAGGCTGAAGGAGACTGAAAATTCAGCTTTGCAAATTACATTTTAAAATACATTCAAACAGAAAACAGTTATTTAAAATTGAAATAATATTTACAATATTACTGTTTTAACTGTATTTTTGATCAATAAATGCAGCCTAGGTTAAAATTAGTTTAATCTTTAAACGGTAGTATAATGTCACATTATCACATTTAACATCATTACAAAAAAATAAAAATAAAAATAAACTTACATTGTTACTTTTTTAATGAAAGTAACATGTTAATTTTGTGTCCCGTCAACATAGTTTGCAAGCAATAACATATGAATTATACCTCAAAAAGATTTTTGATGGAACATGAGCACAAGTTTATCACAGAAATCACAGAAAACAACATACTCAATTTTGACAAAAAAGGTCTTAATACTTATTCTAATGCTGCTCTTTACTTGTATTATAAGTGGACTTCAGGGTAAAAAGAGCTCCAGAAGTGTAAAATGTGGCCTTTTTAAAGCACATTATTTGTATGCTGAAATGATTTGTACTGTGTGGCATTAAGTAAACATGTAAAGCTCAGCATGGAGGCTGTTCACAGTGTTCTTGGTGGGTTGCAGGGCTTGTGAATGTAAGCAAGAGCTTTTGTTGCATTCTTTGCTTTCTGTGATCCGTTCTATTGCGTATTTTATGGTTTGATGTAGCATAAAATTTGAAGGGGTAAATCGCTGGCTGTCTGATTAGGTTAATTCAGTCTCCGCGGGCTCCGGCTCTTTCGCAGCGCAGCATTGGATTTGCAGTAATTCCTTCTCACCCCCTCATGACTGTATGCTTTGCTGGAGATCGAATAACACATGAAACATTTAGAGAAACAGACAACACAAAGACACGATCTCTCTCTGTCTCACACTATCTATCTCTCTTCAAACACAAACAGAAGCTGTTAAATTTCTTATATGGAGCTTGTGTTAAGTTTGGTGCACTAGCAGAAACAGAGTGAAAAAATAATTCCTCTACTGATGATGAAGGGTTTTATGAGAGGAAGATTTGCTTTGGGGAAAGCTTGTTACAGAATGATAAAAAAAAATTGTTTTGTTTTTTGCTTTTTACTTTAAAACTGGAGTTTGTATACGTGAAAGTAATGAGCATGTGAATTTGTTAACATTGTCTGAATTACAAATTTACAAAATTACATTTACAAATGACTAAATGTCATGTATTCTGAATGAGTACATTCATTATATTATTTTTTATTCATTCATTTTATTCATTTAATTTTACTTTCGCTAATTTATTTTAGTAGTATTTGTACCAAGTGTTATTTACCCGGAAAGCTGGCAAAAGATCAGCCAGTCATTCCTGTTAGGAGCAATGAGAAAATTAATTTATAGCTTGAGACAAAAGGAAAAATACATTTCTCAGAGGACACCGAAGCAGTAGGACATCATTTTATAGAGGTTGTGAAAGAAAAAAAAAAAATTGATTTGAAATTGGGATTTATAACACAAAGTACACATGTGACCACAAAGCAGTCATAAGGGTCAATTTTTCGAAATTGAGATTTATACATCATCTGAAATTTGAATAAATAAGCTTTCCATTGATGTATGGTTTGTTAGGACAATATTTGGCCAAGATACAACTATTTGAAAATCTGGAATCTGAGGGTGCAAAAAAAACCGTCTCAGGTTACTTATGTAACCATGGTTCCCTGAGTAGGGAACGAGACACTGCGTCCTCTAGGGGTCGCTATGGGGGAACGCCTCGTCGTGACCCGTGTCTGAAGCATACATTGAAAAAACACCAACTAGTTGGCCGGCGACAGCCATGACGTCACTACCTATGGATTAATTAGAAAAGAGTACATTTCTACTGTGCACTGTGTCTCTTCCTATAGAACAGGCAATGATTTTCCCTGCTCACATTTCTCTGGGTCATAAAACCAGTGATATCAGCATTAGTTGCCATGGGGACCAGGGGGAGCCTGGTGTAGTTGCAGACAAGTATATGTGTGTTCATTCAAATAAAGGTTTTCCTATGAATTAATTAGAGAAGAGTCCATTTTTACTGTGCATTGTGTCTCTTCCTATGGAAAATGTACTGATTTTCTCTACCCGCATTCCTTTGGGCAATAAAACCAGTGATATCAGCGTTGGTTGCCATGGTGAAAAGGGGGCCTGGTGTCTTTTTGAGGTGTTAAGACGCATTTCGGGGGAAGGGTCCATAGGTCCTCATATGGCTTGTTAACTGAGGGGTGTTACAGAATATTTGTTAAATATAGCTAACAAAATATATATTGTGTGTTTGATTGGTCCAGACGCTACACCCTATTATTGTCAGACTCTGTTACGTGTCTGTGTGTGTTTTCTTCCCCCACGTCCTCCAGGTTATGATTTTGTCCGTATTTGGTCCTTCTTGTTCCTGTCCCCATTTAGTTCTATTAGTTCCAGGTGTTCCTTGTTATTAGTTATCCTCCTCACCTGTCTGCCCCTTGTTATATGCCCTATTTGAGTTCTAGCCCATTCTGTTCTCCCTCGTCCGGAATTGTATATGTCTACCCTTGCTACGTGTGTTTTCCTTGTTCCTTGGAAGTTCCACCTTGGAAGAACCTAAAGGGGAATCTATGGAGGAGAAGGCAGTCGGCTCCAGCCACAGAGCTCGCTCCAGTGTTGCTCCAGCCCCCGAATCCAGCCCACGGCGGGCTCCTGTTCCTGAGTTTAGCCCACGGAGGGCTCCTGTTCCCGAATTCAGCCCAGGGAGGGCTCCTGTCCCCGAGTTTAGCCCACGGAGGGCTCCTGTCCCCGAGTTTAGCCCAGTGAGGGCTCCTGTCCCCGAGTTTAGCCCAGAGAGGGCTCCAGTCCCTGAGTTTAGCACAGAAAGGGCTCCAGTCCTCGAGTTTAGCACAGAGAAGGGTCCAGTCCCCGTGTTTAGCACAGAAAGGGCTCCAGTTCCCATGTCCAGCCCAAGGAGGGCTCCAGTCCCCAAGTCAAGCCCAGGGAGGGCCACAGTTCCCATGTTAGGCCTACGTAGGGCCTCTAAAGATGATATTCTCCTCAAGGATTTTTTTTGGGGGGGGGGTGGTAGTATGGGTCCATCCATAGTGGCCGGGCCAAGGCCACAGAGGCCGTCCAACCATGTCCTTCTGAGTTTCCTGCTCCGCCATGGCCTCCTGAACTGTCTGCTCCACCATGGCCTCCTCAACATTCTGTTCCGCCATGGCCTCCTGAACTGTCTGCTCCGCCATGGCCTCCTAGTCTGCCTGCTCCGCCATGGCGCCCCGAGCTCCCTGCTCCGCCATGGCGCCCCGAGCTCCCTGCTCCGCCATGGCGCCCCGAGCTCCCTGCTCCGCCATGGCGCCCCGAGCTCCCTGCTCCGCCATGGCGCCCCGAGCTCCCTGCTCCGCCATGGCGCCCCGAGCTCCCTGCTCCGCCATGGTCCCTGAGCTCCCTGTGCCGCCATGGCACCCTGGACTGCCTGATCCGCCCTGGAGGTATTCCCCCTGTCCCAGTCCTGCACCAGCCTCCAGGTGTTTTCCTTGTTCCCTGGAAGTTCATTAAAATCTATATGTTTGAATTCCACTCCTCGTCTCCGTGCTCCTCACAGTAGCGAAACGTGAGAATTACCTGACAGATACCTGAAATCTTGTTTATTCGATTTTTTTTTTCTTGTTGCTAGGTATTTCAGAGACCTAAAAAGTAATGTAAATTAATTGGAAGACAAATTAGTAGAGGGTGGATCATATGGACTAGTGCGCACTATTGCAAATTGTCCCCAGACTGCTTTTTTTTATGGTGAAAATAAATACCATTTTTATTTATTATTTATTAAACCATTTATTTTCTGTTTATTTATGTAACTGTTTTTAAAGCCAAAAAAGTCAAATAGTTAAATTGAACTGTTGATACTAGTTTATCTAATATTCTAGTTTAAATGTATTTACTGTATTGCATTGTAGTGAACAATTATACTGTAATACTATTATCATAGATCAGTTATCTGTAGATAGTAGCAAAATATTCTGTGTAGAATTGGATGAGCACCACCCTTTTAGATAACTCAGCCAATCAGATTGTTGTGCTTGTTTGTAGGGCTGCACAATTTGGCCAAAATGTTGTGATTTTAAATGAATATGGCTATAATCATAATCTTAATCATAATCACACTAAATAAGCCATAGTTGCAATTTCTGTTTCATCAGCCTGTCATTCCTATTAGGAACAATAAGAATATACTTTCACTTTCACTTTTACTTTCATTATAGCGTTAGACAAAGGGTTTTTGTTTTCCTGTGGACACCGAACTTAACAGTACATCATTTGCTTTATAATTTTTACAGTTGTAAAAAAAAAAAAATCCTCTGTCTTTGATCTGAATTCGGGATTTAAATCACAAAGTACACTGTAAATATGAGTGTAATTTTAACTGTAAAATATTGTATAAAAGCTATGGGATTTTTTTTTTTAAATAGGTTAACAGTATGTTCCCATACTACATACAGGGAAAAACTGTAAAAGATCTAACCAGACATTTAATGTAATTTTACAGTACAATGCTACAGTACAATTAAAAAAGTAAAAAAGAACAAATCAACATATTATTTACAGTCAAAAACTGTAAACTGATATTCCCAGAATTCCCTGCATGACACTCCACATTTGCAAGTATTTTTGTTTAAATAATCATGTTTCTTAATAGTTTTTGTTGTCAGTTATGTACATTTGGGTTTATGTTACATCTTCTGTTGTTTAATTAATGTTTATTGCATTATTTAGGTGTCTTGTGTTACCATGATGGTGTTTAGTGTTTGCATGAATGACTCTGTGCACCTTCTATATATTAGTATATACTTCAACTTGTGGAAAAGACAGATTTTAGTAGCAGTGTGCATTGTTGAATTTACTAGTTTACATTCAAATTGTCTCGTTTGTAAATTACAGTTTTATACTGTAAAATTTACAGTTTGTTCTGTAAATGTTTTTTTACAGTTTTTCTGTATTTTTTACAAAATTATTCTGGCAACCACAGCTGCCAAAATTATTTTGTAAAAACTACAGATTTGTATTTTTATATTTTTTTTACAGTGTACAATTCTGTTTGCTGTTTTATTTAAACTAATCATCTATTATCACTACCACTATTACTACTTATTTTAAACATTTTTTTTTTCTAAATAAAAACAAAATAAGAAATATTACTATTGTAATATTTCACTGTAAAATAAAACAATATTTAAGAAAAATTATTATTATATTTTACATTACAATTGTACATTTATAATACTAATAATATTTATGGCTGTCTTAATTTCTTAATTTTCAATTTGAAACACACAGCGCTTACATTTAATTAAATTGCAGTCTTTGCAATTTGATAATTGCAAATATTTGCAATTTCTGTTTTATTTCAGTTAATACATTGTTTTGTGACATCTTTAGATGGTTTCGGTGAGAGGATGTGTGGTTGAAGGGATAGCGATTGTCCTAATTCAGCTGCTTGAAATCAGCAAATTATTGGATTATCACTTACAGCAACTTTTAAGGTTAAACTATCAAAAAATACTCCAATGGAATCACTCTTTGCCAAAGAGAGTTCATGTCAAAAAACAGAGCACAGATTATAAAAGCTTATAGCTGCATTAGGCTAAACATTTACATTTACACAGGAGTTAATGAACCATCTGGAGAGGTGAAATGAAGGCAAGTGAAGGTTTAAAAGAAGATGATGTTGTTTTCAATCTGCCCTGCCTGCAGCTCTATAGAACATAATATAACAGTTACTAAGCACACGATAACAGACTAAAAAAAAATCAACCAAATCAAACTTAAGTGAATTATAGTTTTGCATTCACTTCCTGGATTTCTATGAAACTTCAAAACCTGTTCATTATCATTATAATCCACTTTAAACGACTCCATGGAGACACTGATTTCTGCCCGTGGCACTGTAGTTTGTAAACTATCTTAAAGGCCCCAGAAAACAACCACATCTTTTTTGTGTGTTTTTTTAACCTAGTAAAATGTTTATTCCTCGGTCTGCTAGTCTTCTCCTTGAAACGAATTCCTGATTACAACCTTCTAAAAGTAGTACCTCCTAAAAAGGGTGTCTGGAGGGCGGCTTAAAATCCATCAATCTCCAGGCAGATGATGAAGAGTCCGGCTGATGTTCATTACGCTTTTGTGTGGGGTGCTTGGCTTTCTCATGACATCGTAGATTCACAGCTTAAGACGGGCGAGCAGAAGTAATAACTGACAAAACGTCAAACTTCGCTTGCCCGCCACAACAGATGACTCGTGGCTGTCAGCCCACAAAGTGAAACGATCGATAGTTTAGAGGTTGAAGCCAAATCTTGGTCCTGGTCCACTCTGGGCTCGTTTGGCGCTGTGCCTCACATTGATCAGATCCATCTTCAAAATGAGAGTCTGAAGAGTAACGTGGTAATAAACACTTAAGGTATTGAATGTGAAACACGAAATGGAGGATGGATGAAGAGTGTTATTGGCTCCTGTTGAGATGTAGAAGTTCTTGTTGTGAGAGTGCTGCAGATCACCCGTCTGATTTACTTTTAACAATGGTGTAGTCTGAGAGAGACTTTTCTTTGGTTACACTTCAGGTGGTCTTGCATTACTATACATTAAACTCACTATCTGTCTATCTGTCAGTCTGTCTCTATCATCTATCTATCTATCTATCTATCTATCTATCTGTCTGTCTGTCTGTCTGTCTGTCTATCTATATCATCTGTCTGTCTGTCTGTCTAGCTAGCTATCGTATGTTTGTCTATCTATCTATCTGTCTGTCTGTCTGTCTGTATCTATCTATCATCTGTCAGTCTGTCTGTCTAGCTAGCTATTGTATGTTTGTCTATCTATCTATCTATCTATCTATCTATCTATCTATTTATCTATCTAGAGATGCACCTCTATATCTATCGTCTGGCTATCTAGCTATCATATGTTTGTCTATCTATATATCTATCTCTCTCTGTCTGTCTGTATATCTATCGTCTATCTATCTATCTATCTATCTATCATATGTCTATCTATCTATCTCTGTATGTCTGTCTGTCTGTCTATCTATCGTCTGTCTATCTATCTATCTATCTATCTATCTATCTATCTATCGATCTATCTATCATCTATCTATCTGTCTATCTATCTATCTATCTATCTATCTATCTATCTATCTATCATCTGTCTGTATATCTATCTATCATCTGTCTGTCTATCTACCTACCTACCTCTGTCTGTCTGTATGTCTGTCTGTCTGTCTGTCTATAAAATATATTTAAATCAGCAGAATCTTAAAAACCTCAAGGAATCAAATGTTTAAGTTTGCAAGACATAAAAACACATGTACAAGTACAACAAACTCTTTGTCGCTGGCCGCTGGAGATACACAGATTTTCCTTTCTCACTGCACCATCTCTAACCTACACAGACATTCTCTCTGCACAGCATTGACTCATTTACATGACATAAACATTGGCCCGCCAACTAGTTGACTTCTTTAAAATGAGTAGCCATGAAAGCCCTAGCTAATATCACACAGCTATAAAACAACGTCTGGAATATTCAGTGAGAAATGCTAAACTTGGGTCATTAAGATTTTAATTGTAATAAGTGTGTTCGGTCTAACAGAACAGCAGTTTAGATAACAAGCTGTTTCGGGTGCTGAGGGAAAGTTTACAGCCAGACGAAGGATACAGAGACAGAAGGGAGAAAAGGGGAAAAAAATGGAAAAGGAATTGCGAGGCATGGAGGGATGTTCATGACTGCTGTAGTGTGGCTAGAGGGCTCTCTGAGTGATGCCAAGGCCGTGTAGGGTAACACGTTCATTTGTCCACATTTCTTACTTCCGTCCCTCTGGATTCCCCATCCTTCTGTTGCTTTATTTTTGCAACATTTTTTTTTCTGCTTGTCTCCCAAGAGATCTCTATCACAGAGAAATCTGCGGTCCGACAGTTCACTTGGCATGCTTGAAAAGATGATAAGAGAGCCAAAAAAGAA
Organism: Sinocyclocheilus anshuiensis; assembly: GCF_001515605.1. Lineage (NCBI taxonomy): Eukaryota > Metazoa > Chordata > Actinopteri > Cypriniformes > Cyprinidae > Sinocyclocheilus > Sinocyclocheilus anshuiensis. The sequence continues at coordinate 1,669,074 of NW_015555726.1, forward strand.
AGAAAGAGAGAAAAGATTGAGGGGTAAAGGAAAGCTGCTTCCTTCACATGAGTTTCGCCTCAGGGTGAATCTCAAACTGTATGAAATATCGCAAGAACCTATATCTCACCCTGTTGGTTTTCAAATTAATGTTTTATGCATAAGTACTCCAGAGAATGTATATTAACAAGTTTTTTTGTCATCAATGTGTCATATGGATATAAGCAGATATTTGGAGGAGGTATAGTAAAAGAGTTGTGTCTTGTTCCGTGTTACTTGAGGAACAAAGGAAGTTGCTTATGTACTTATGTAACCTATTCAGAAAAAGGACTGATGTTTTTTGTGGCTCAGTTCTTCATCCATTTTGGATTTTGATTTTTTAAACTACTAATTTTTCATCAGAACACTCCTCAAAATATAAAAATATAACCATTTCTAAATTAGACTTTGCGGCATCCTTTAAAACCACAGATGAAGAAAAAAAAGATGCAAACTTGCAATGATGAAACTATGGATGTTCTTGGTCTAATGTTTTACAACCATAAAGTGTCAGAATACTTTCTGTCAGTATATTTAAAGCATATTTTTGTGAAATGTCTAGCTTTTTTCTTGTTTTGATGTTTTGTATCTAATGCAGTGACATTCATACATTTTTAAAGGGGTCACATCATGAGGAATCTCATTTCATTTGATCTTTTTCAGAACAAAGAGCTTGATGTACATACTGTACGTTTCAGAAATCAAAACTTCCTCTTGTGTCCAAAAAGAGCATTTATTGAAACCAAACTGCAAAAAAAAATGACTTGTTTTGAACTTCAGGAACTTTCTGACGCCTAATAATTGAGCAGAAACCTGGCGTGCCTGAACAATCGAAAAAGGAATGTTTTTAGTGAAGAAAAAAAAAGTGTAATATGAATGCACTATATATTGAACTTGTAAATAAAACAGAATATTGGAGTAAGTTTTGTAAGTAAATACTATTTCAGTCTTTCCACTTCAAAATTGTATTTTTAATTCAGTGTGTTGCTTGCCATTTCATTGTAATTAATTGTAAAATGTACTACCAATTTCTGAATGGAAACTGTTTCTATCCCACATTTCTACACATTTCATTGTGGATTATAAGGAAAAGTGCAAGATAAGACTCCTATTAAGTGATCATGTTTGTGTATGAATATGCATGTGTATTTGTTGCCTACCAAAAGTTATTAGACTGCAAATCCAGAAAAAAAAATAATTTTAGGCAGTAAGGCAGCACTCACTGCTTCGCTTCAGAATGTTAAAAGGCTTTGGCTTGTGTGCACAGTGGCAGACGTCTGTGCTATCCTTGTCCTCATCCTTTTACGGCCCACTGGTGGGGCCGGCAGTGTTGGTCACGGACTGATCTTCTGTCCCCTTCTAATGAATGAGATCACCAAGGCAGATGTCTGCAAGCACACTCCTTTCCCCAAAAAAAACTCACTGCCGTGTTATCAGAGGACAGCCACTCCAGGACTGATCATTCATCTCATTAGCAGAGCCGGGTGATAATGTAGAGCTAAACAAACACAGTGACCTCCACTCGCAGAGAGTACAGATTCAGATCCTCTCTTTCAGAACACAAAGCGCTGCTGGGGATCATGGGATAGGTTTGTTAAGAGCAAACAGTTGTCAAAAGTGGACTAATTTGAGATGTGTGTTTTGTCCTGTTGGCAAACTTTTTAACTTTGTGCAGGAATCGTTAATTTTCTTTCATTTCAAATGTTTGGAGCCATAGCATGCTGGTTACTGAAACTTGGTGAACCTGCAGTCAATGCAAATGTGTATCTGGTTCATGTTATTTCCTGATCCCCCTTGTTGAAACTCTAGCAGAAACATGTCCAAAAAATAATAATCTGCCATCCATGCAGAAGAGCAAAAGTTTCTTTGCATGTACTGTAGTTTGCGATTTATTTGATTTTGATTTTGATCAGTGATCCTTTGCTTTGCATAAGAGCATGCATATTTTATTTCTCTTTGAATTTCTAACCTCTCTCTCTGCTCTGATATGTTTGCTTCACAAATTAAGCACTTCAGGAAACATTATGAATGAAACTAAATGGACACTTTGGTTCTTTGGTACTTGTAGAGACGTGCGCCTGCACACAAATATTTGTACATTGTACTGTTCATAATAACATATTTGCAGTTTTTTTCTAGTTATAATCTGTCATGATTCCAGTTTTTCTCGCTTCTCTGTCTTATTTCAAATTCAATATGAATAGTTTTCTTTTGTCACAAAATTATAATTGAGTGGTTTGAGTGGATGTCACTATTTTTATCATGTCTAACCTGAAAACTGTCAATGTATTAAAAATATTCCAGTTGTTTCTTTAGTTTTTCTTTCTAAAGTTTTAATATCCTTTTATATAATTTTAATTGATAATAATTCTATAGTTTTTTCCCTGTATCCTTACTTTCCGTAATTGGATTATTGTCTAAAAAACCCTTTATATAACAAAGGCTAGGAAATACATCACAACAGCAGAAACATCAATAAGTTATTTGATGAATTCTGTAATGTTGCTTGGTTTAAGTTGGTTTGTTTCACACTAAAAAAAAAAAATCTTGTTTGATTAAATTACAGACCTCTGTAAAAGTGTATCAACATTTCAAAAGATGGTCAAATAAATAAATAAGTAAATTAATTAAATTAACTTAAATTTCACACCGTCATGTAAGATTACTGTCACTGGGGAATGCAATCTAATGAATTTTAAGTGCCTGTTCTTGACAAAAGCATTTTTCTGAAAGTCTTGTGCACCTTTTTATTGAAATGCTTCCTTACAAAGCCACAAGTCACACCAAAGTCTGTTATATCTCACATTTTGTCTTTTTTTTATCCTCTCATCCCAATTTGCTTAATCAGACAAAGCACCCCTGGCACAGAGCACAGGTTTCTTCATCTCATGAAAGTCATGTTTGTCCGTGTGCCTTTTTGTAAGACTAAACTGTGTTTCACAGAGTGTATTTGGTAAAAATTTGTTGCTGCTTTGTATCTCTAATGGTTTTCTTCCACATCATACTTCATGTTCAGGCTCTGTAACATTGCAGTTGACTTTGATTTTTACTTGTTTTCCCAATGGATCCAAATATGCATTTTCTGTGCAAATATATCACTCTGTATCTCTTTGTTGTCAAAACCCAGTGAAGGAGGCTGGCGTAGCATGTAAGAACAGCTCTAAGACAAATCTCTGTTAAACCCAGTCTGAGCATAATGCATGGCTACAGAGATATAGCCTCAGGTCTTGATTTTAAACTGCATTCCTGTCAGAAAAGAGCTGCTGTTTTCTTTTTCTCTTGCCTTAGTTGTGCAAACTACTGGATTTCTCCTTGCTGGCCGTGTAGTTAATCTGCTCACTTGTCATGACAGCTGCTCTGCCTGACTCTGAGGAAGGCCAATTTTCTCTCTCGCTCTTTCTTTCTCTCTTTTGTAGGCTTTTAATTCCCCATTTCCTTGTCTGTGTAAATTGTGTTAGTAAGCATTTCTCCTCAGCATCAGAGAAAAGCTTTCAAATCAGATAGGAACATGTTGGGCTGTTCGGTCAAATGAAACTCACTCGAATGATTGTGTTTTGCAGTTTATTTAGTTTTAGTTTTAATTGCAAAATCAAAACATAGTTCACCCAAAAATTAAACTTCAGTCATCATTTATTCACCCTCATGTTGTTCCAAACCCGTATGACTTTCTTTCTTTTGTGGAATACAAAGGAAGAATGAGTGCTCTGTTTCTTTCATACTATGAAAGTGACTGTTAAGCTCTAAATAACAACAACAAAAAAGCCATAAAAGTACTATTGTGTGCTATATATTCAAAGTATATATTTAATACGATGTATTTTGATGTATATTACTATTAAGCAATAGTTCACCCCAAAACTAAAATTTGCTGAAAATGTACTCAGGCCATCCAAGATGTAGATGAGTTTGTTTCTTTATTGAAACAGATATGGAGAAGTTTAGCATTACATCACTTGCTCGCCAGTGGATCCTCTGCAGTCAATGGGTGCCGTCAGAATGAGAGTCCAAACAGCTGATAAAAACATCACAATGATCCACAAGTAATCCACACCCCTCTAGTCTAACAATTAACATCTTGTGAAGCAAAAAGCTGCATGTTTGTAAGAAGTAAATCCATCATTAAAGCATTTTAACTCATGGTCAAAATATGAGTCCATATTCAGTAACACCTCCTCCAGTGAAAAAGTCCATCCATTATTGTCCTCTCACATCAAAATCCACCAGCATATTTGTTAGGACTGTTTTCACTTGTAAACTATGCTTGATATGTGCATATTTGTCTCCTGAATCAGACCAGACAACTTTTTCACTGGAGAAAGCAATATATTGGATAGAGAACTGGATTGAAGTTAAAATTCGTCTTGATGGATTTGTTTCTTAGAAACACAAATCTTGTCACTTCACAAGATGTTAATCTGTGGACTGGAGTGGTGTGGATTACTTGTAGATTATTAGGATCTGTGTGTGTGTGTGTGTGTGTGTGTGTGTGTGTGTGTG
>NW_015555726.1:1674778-1684246 GCF_001515605.1 Sinocyclocheilus anshuiensis
GCAAATGGCTGCAATATAACAAAGAGTGAAAAATTTAAGGGGGTCTGAATACTTTCCGTACCCACTGTATATATATCGTTTTTGCTTTGTCGTCTCAAGCTGCTTCATTGCTGAAAATTAAGACATTTGCAAGTTTTGTTTCCTACAGTGGATTGTAGGTAAATATCTCATGCAGCAATGTTTTTGTTTTCTATCTTATAAAGTATCATGTTACCATTTCAGTGTGAAAAATTGCTACAAAAGTGTGTGTGTGTGTGTGTGTGTGTGTGTGTGTGTGTGTGTGTGTGTGTGTGTGAACTTTCCCTTTAAATAAAATATGAATAAGATATTGTAATATAATAATTACAATATTACAATACAAATAATATACTAAATACTATTACAAGTATAATTGTAATAATATGGCATACTGTTATTTTACCTTATTTTTTATTAAATAAATGTAACCTTTTTGCAACCAAAAGACCATTAATGAAAAATGTATAAATGAAAATGTATAATAAAGTGCTGTCAAATGCTTTTTTTTAGCCCTTGTTCAAAGCTTCAGAGGCTGCATTACATGTTTTCTATTGCATTCATTTTGTTCTGCATTTATTTTTTGCTCTTTTGTTCAGTATGTTTTTTCATATACATGCTTAGTGCAGTGCCATTAATAGTCAGATGGTACCTTACCATATCAGTAAAATTACCTCTCCAGGTGCAGTATGGTGCCTTCTAATTAACGCTTTACTTTAATAAACATGCTCCCAAGAAATACAGCTATTACCATCTGATATTTCCCTCTTATCATTTCAAATGTGCCACAATTAAATTAATGTTTGTTGTGTTTCACAGTTAATTACCAATAAAATACAGAAATCAGGATGCTGCCCCCGAAACCCCTTAATTGCAGCATCTGTGGGTAATAGCAGCCGATCGGACCATAACCGGTTATTTCCAATTATTGATGGGTGGTGACCTTCTGAAAGGCATTCGGTTTATTTTGTCTGTGGAATGACTAGATCAAGGGTTATTTTTTTAGCTGCGTCTCATAATTGTTCTGATCAGTAAACCTTAATCAAACATGATTTTGGCAGGTGTCTTGTGGCATGGCACACTCAATTTTGTGTGCAAACAGCAGCTAGACAATAAACAACGTTATATAATCTCTGAACAGTCTTCATGCGTAATAATAAGATATTTGACATATGAATTACTGACAATTGCCTAAGGACATGGATAATGGAGGGTAAGAAGCTGTTGATCAATCTAGAAACATAATAGTATAGATGTTATCTGGGTAGTTTAGTTTAATAGACCATGAGATTTGTTCTCAAACAATTAGGGGTGTTTTATCTCATAAGAAAATTGAAAAAAAAAAAAAAAGATACAGTACTATATAGATAGACAGACAGACGATAGACAGATAGATAGATAGATAGATAGATAGATAGATAGACAGATAGACAGACAGACAGACAGACAGAGATAGATAGATAGAACAGACAGACAGACAGATAGATAGATAGATGATAGATTTTATTTTATTTTTTACAATTTGGAAAGTTGTTTGTGACACAAAGAATGTCACAAAATTGTTTCTTGCACCATTTTCCCCTCTTTTCTAAACAACCTCTAGCAGTGCACGGCAAGGGCAATCGGTCTCAAAAGTGTGCCTGTAAAATGGGAAAGGAAAAGAGAAAGTTCTGGGCCTGTAATGACTGAGAGTAAATGAAACAACCTGAGGTAGGCAAACAGACTGCAGTCAAGCATCAGGATGACCAGTGTGTTGGTTCCTCCAGCTGTAAGTGATCCTGCGGTCAGCTGGGGCCTCGAGGGTCCTCCTGGCTCAGCAATCCCACAGGTTTTATAGATAGTTCCCAATTAACTACCAGTCTAACAACTAGACTGCGCAGGAACAGGCTGAAATGTGTGTGGGGTTACATTTCTTTAATTTATACTATCAGATAACTGGCCCTTGAGGGACCCTCAAACCTCTCAGATATGGGGAAAGAGGAAATTTGAAGTTTGCTGATTTCTCTCTCTTGCTTCCTTCCTTCCTAAACCCATTTGGAAGCAGAATCCAGTATTGTTATAGTGGAAATGATTTTGGCTAGGCTTTGTCCTGAGGATATGTACTGGATCGCTATATTTAAGTGCTAACGACAGCTCAAATTCTATGATTTCAGTATAACTCACTGTAGTTCTACTTGTGCCTTGTTATCTGCATAATTTAAGTTTCTTCAGTTTTGGACACTAATTCATTAGAAGTGTTTGCTAAGGCAAGCAGCAAGCACATAACTAGGGTTAGGGCAAGGATAAAAGTATAAAAGGCAAGGATAAAAGTTAAGAGTATTAACAAGGATAAAAGTATTGATATCAATACTTTGAGTGACAGTTCAGAGTTGTTGAACTATAGACACCCAAACCACAGCTGGGGTGAAGTGTTCTCCATAAAGCAGGTGACAAGAGTAGTGACGACTTTAAAACCCTGAGGCTGAAGAAAGCCGGTGAAATCTGGGAGAATCATCCCTACCAACCCTTCCAAAGCCAGCTGAAGGCATGATGATCCACAGAAAGGCCAGCATAGCTTGTTTTTACACTAAAGGCCAGAGTACAGAGAGGATAGCTGGTCCGTCTCAAGAAAACTATGACCTCGTAAGGCCTGAGTTGTTTTACATCAAGTAACATTACCATTTTGAGGGCGTCCCAAAAGACCTGATGATATATAGGGTGTCATGATATTCCACTTTTTTTTAATCAAAAGCATGGTCTTGCTGTCAGGGCATCACATTCAAATTACATTAAAAGCACTGTTTTGAAGGCAACATCTAAAGGATTTTTCTTGCATTTTTTACATGAAAGTTTGATATATTTATGTCCATATACTCTAAGGTTCACAGAGCATTAAACCCAGACTATTTATTAATGCTAAGCTACCAAAACGAGTCATTGAAAAATGGCATCACAAGCATGACGTCAGTGGCAGCAAATTGTTCCACCCTGATGAATGAACAGTGTCATATTGTAAGAGAGATACTTTACATAACTACTGATTAAAAGTTTGGTGTTGCTATTATTATTATTATTATTTAAAGAAAAGAATACTTTAATCATATTAATAACATTATTAATACAAAATGTTTCTTAAAAAAAATGAGCATATTAGAATGATTTCTAAAAGTTCATGTGACACTGAAGACTGGATTAATGATGCTGAAAATTCAGTTTTGCATTACAGCAGAAAATTACATTTCAAAATAAATTAGATTATTTAACATTTTTACGTTTTTATTGTATTGTTGATTAATGGTAAGCATAAGACACTTTTTCAAAAACATTTAAAAGATCTTACTAACCTCAAACTTTTGGATGGTAGATGTCTTAAAGGTACAATAGCAACATAAGGGTACAACAACCTGATGAAAGTCAACATTAATTGCTATTTTTTACTTGTGTAATTTGATATATTTTTGAGTGAAACAGAATATTCAATAACCATTAATGTAAGGCAGGACTTAATTTTATCCATCAGTAATTAAATGGATCATGAAAAGTGGCATTTTGCACCATTACATTACAAAATCAAGACAGAGTGAATGCAAATAATTTCAGAGGCCAAACAATTTATTATATGTTGATTAAATATCATGAAGACATGTTCTTCTTTTCGAGTGTGCATAAAGAAAGTAAACAGAACCAGTTTTGCTTTTGTGTTGACTTTAATTCTAAGGGTCAATTAGGGTTTCAATAAACATTGACATAAAAAATGCTAAAACTGGACATATATGGCCCCCATTTGTATTCATTCTCTTTTTTTTTTTATTGAATCTGTCATTTGTTCAGCATCAACCACCTCTGCTTCTCCTCTAGTCTTTCAAACTAGTCTCTGTGCCACAGTTTGAAGGAAGAACAGCTCTGTGTTCATTTCTGGTTCATGGGTCTCACAGAACCATGCTTGACATGGCTCAGCTTTGCATCCCAATGTTTTGTTATGTTTATAGAGCATTTGCAACGCTCCGTCTAGAGAGCATCTAGCATGTTCATGCTCTCCTGGCATGAGTCTGTATAAAGGGTGAGTTCCAACTGCTCTTGAAGGAGCTGCTGTAATCAGGTGGTGAGAGAACGACCTCTCCATCCCCACTCATCTGCTCTCCATCTCAGATGCACTCAAGAGTTTTGCCTGGGCAGGTCTTATATGTCGGCAAGCCTCAAAGAGAAGATGAGACATGCAAACACACAATTATTTGTGTGTACATGGTGGAAAAGATGCGGCTTCCACAAATGAACTAGTTTAGGGGTTTGTAAAGCACAGAGCATGCACAAATCTACTTACTGTGTGTGCCTGCCACAGCAAATGTAATTTAGGTGAACAAAATGACATCTTGTGAACTATTGTTTGCTCCTATTAGACCGACATGATGTGTGTATGTGTGTGTGCACATGTTTTAAAAGCTCCTAACCCATTTCACTCCCTAAACAAATCATGCTCAGCCAAGTGCTTAGAGAACCGGAGGGGGAAAAAAATCAATCAGGCAATTATCTTGATTCATCCCGCCATGTCCCAGAGTCCCTTTCTGAATTGAGAAAAGGCACAAAGAAACATTTTTGTTGAGTTGAACATCATATTGGTTACCTGTAATGGGCAATGCTGCAGTGCAGACAGAAAAAGAGCGAAAGAGATGGACAAAAAAAAACAAATGCTGGATGCAATTAAAAATATTGAGGAATATTTGACAATTATTTTTTTATTTTAATTATTTCAAATATGTTATGTTAATATTATATATATATATGGCTTATTATTGTCACGCCCATGGACTGTCCTTGTGTTCCTGTGTTGTTGTGTTTTGCTCCCAATGTGCTCCCCGTGATCCAGTTTCTCCCATGTCTGATTATGCCCATATTTGGTTCTTCCTGTTCCTGTTCTCATTGAGTTCTATTTGATTCAGCTGTGTCTAGTTTATTTCCTCATTTAGTTCCTGGTATTTAAGCCCTGTGTTTTCCTGTGTCCTGCATCCAGTGTTAAACGTCAGTTCCCTGTGCTACGTGTGTTCCTTCCTGTGTGTCTTTGTGGATTAATAAAGACTGTTCTGCGTGAAACTCCATCGTCTCCTCGCTCCAACACAGTAGACACGTGACAATTATTTTAATATTAATAATTAAATAAAATAATCAAAACACAATTGAATAATCAATACATTTTATTGCCCATGATTGCATTTATTGTACTAATTGCATTTACTCTATATTATTTTACTAATTAAAATTATTTTTTATTATTTATTAATTAACTTGATCTGTACTGTACTATGCTGTTTACATAAAACCCATCTCACAGCAGGCTTGACTTCTTTTTATGAGTGTCTCACTTGCACTCAGAAACTCAATAAGAAGATTTTGCTTTTCACAATTAATTGAGGTGAGCCTGTAAACTAGAACACATAACCTGACTGGAACTGTAAAGTTAAGACTGAACTCAAACTGAAACTGAAATCACTTACTTTCTTGTCAGCTCCAAGTCAGTAGACATGCATTCTCTCATGCTCTTGCTCTGAGATGATTGTGTCTGTGCACAGGGTCTAAAATTAACATTCAGCAAGCTGCAAATGCACCAAATATGTGTGAATGAGCTTGAAGACAGCAAATAATAAAGTTAATCACTCATCTTTCAATGTTTCCTTGATGCAAAATAATTGTTTTTTTTTTAGACATATGCATAAGTAATAGAAATGGTATACAAATAAATTTCAAATATAATAAAAAAAAAAATATTAGTTTCAGTGACCTACACTGTCAAATCTATAAGAATTAAACCAATATGACATGACTGTGGGCACAAGGCAAGTATGTAAATACTTTAAGCAATGTCCCAAATATGCTAATGATAAACAATCTGCAATTGTTAGTTAAAAAAAAGTGTCCAAACCGCCATAACTAAAGTAGTTGAGTTTGAGTAACGTATATTTTTGACACAATATTGTCTGTTTTTGCTCTGACAACTACAATAAAACCACAGCAGAAGTACTTCAACATGCACTGAATGATTCAGTAAATCGGTTGAGTGATTAATTCAATGTTTCAATCATAAAGACAGTCACTTGCCACCACTTACTGAAGAGTCACTGAACAATTACTAATCTGAAATGCATAAACAAAGACAAGCACAGTGATAGAATAACATTATGTTATAATACAAATAATGCAAATTATATTTTAAAGTGACAAACACAAAGCAAGTATATCATAAAAAACCTCAGTATATCATAAAAACATTTACCCACAATTCTCAGCTCCTTTAGTACCTCAGCTCAGTGCTATGCTGAAACTCTCAGCCAGAGAATTACACACTCTGCAAAGCAAAGTACAGTCCACCTCAAACATCCTGGACAAAAATAAAAAAAAACTTATATTTATAAGTAAATATAAATAAGTCAGCAGCTGAGGTTTTATATTCATCAACCAGTACCTGCCGTAATGTTCTTTCATCCTTGCCTGATAACTATACCGCACAAGAGAGCTTGCAAGTGTGTGATTTGTGTTTATTACTATGAACTAGCATGCAAATAAATACGGAGATACTTTGATGTCATGTGGGTTTAGTTGGATCGTCAAGCCCCACTATAAATCAGGCTATACTGTCTTTGAGCGAATACATCAGCATTTGAAGAATCCCATCTCTCCACATGTTTCTGGCTGCAAACTAAATTCAGTACGGGCAATATCAGCTGCACGCTGAATCTGAAAATGACCGGATACTACAGCAGTCAGCAGCGCTGCCTGGACTGCGTCATCTCCAGACCCCTTCTCTTCCTGCAAAGAGACTCCCAGAGCTGATCAATACCCTAACACTTTTTTTTCCCAAGATTATAGCATTCCCAGATATCAAATCTGTGTATGCGGGCTTGCTTATTTTAGGCCGAGAAACACTCCTGACAGTGTGGCTAAAATGATTCATTACACATATAAAGGGGACAGCCCTCAAATATTAATCACTGCAGATAGAGGGCAAAAAGATAATTGGTTGCAAAGGCAAACTTATAGGGAGGGGACATCAGGGAGACACTATCTTTAGTCAGAGATAGAGGGGACAGTATTGACTGAAAACAAGCTGGATTATCAACAGATGGGGTGCGAAACTTGCTCTTCTTTTCGCCTTGGCTTTCTGTTTATCATTGCAGGACGCACAGAGGTAAAGTGGATTATAAAAGACCATTCGCATGTACTGTGATTTAATCTATACTGTTGGTGGCTAGCAGACGTTCCTTCTAAGGTGGTGAATGGTAGATGTCATAGCTAGACACTATGGACCCCACTGAAGGTCATTCAAAAGTAGCATGAATATTGTTAATCCTGTATTGTTAATCCTGTTAATCCTGACATTTATTTATTTTGTTATTTATTTGAAATGGAGCCGTTTAAGACAAAATATAATAATAATAATAATAATACAAGTTTGCATATGTTTTGTGTGAAGTATAATATTTGATAACTCAGGCTTTTTTATGGCCCAATACAGTATATGATATAGGAGAATATGGAGCTCAAACTCAAGGGGAAAAAAAAGAAGAAGAAGAAGAAGAAAAAAAACTCAGTTTAATGCAGAGGCCCAAACTAAGCAAACGTATGCAATTTGGTGCAATTGCTGACATTTATATGGCCAAAAAGTAATATGAAATTATGTAAAACATCTTTATAACATATTTATAAGATCTTTATTACAGTATAGTAATAGATGGGGTACAACAGGTTTTTAGGCAAAAATTTGATACAGTAGGGTTTATAGAGTTAAAACCAAATTGTTTCACAAAATAGAATTGGCATTTAAGCAGCAAAGATACTTTGCGTTTAACAAAGACACCCAAAATTAGCATAAATGTACACAGATTCACAGTCACGTGAGTGTTGATTTGCATGCACAGCAGACAGAAAAAAATACACATGCTGATTTTACTGAGCCGATTTTGCCAGGTCAGCTGATTTGCTGTGATCTAAAAGAAAGATGAGAAGAATGGAAAGAATTTTAGAATATTAAAGATGACTATAGACCTTTTGATGTGGAATCACTTCCTTAATTCAAACCACGGACAAATGTTTACAGATCAGAATGTAAATCCTCAGCACTAACCTGCCATAGACTTGCTGAATTGTACTTTCTACAAAGATAAACTGAAAATATTTCAGCACAAAAAAATATTTTTTTAAAGAGAGGGGTAAATTGCCTAAAAATATGGACAGTCAGATTATCATCTCAAAATAAACTTCAAAATCGTGATCAAGAGTCAAGACATTGTTTCTTGTGAAGGTCTTGTATCAACCTGAAGGGCTTTATTTTGACTGTATTATTCCTCTACACCACAGCTACTTAACAAAAAAGAAATAGATGAAAATTAAATATTGGTTTGGATTACTTGTGGAGACAGCAAAGAAACAGAAAACAAGCGCAGTGATGTAAAAATGCATAGCTTTTTCTTTTCTTTTCTTTTTTTTATAATTAGTAAATTATCTTTTTTTTTTTCATTACATGTACTCTTTAAATAATCATCCATTTGTTAATCACCCTGACACTGCCTGAGCAATAAAGATATTTTTGGGGATGCCATCCGAATGCGAGTGGAAGGTACTATTTTCTGCCAATTTTGGCTTAACATTCATTTAACCTTGTTCATCTTCTTGCTCAGCTCACAGCATTTAGGCAGTTCCTCTTCCTGTCTCAGCATTTTCTTAAAGACAAAGAAAAAGAGCTTCTGATTTAGAAGTTTGAAGTTGCCATTGTTACTGGAATAACCTAAATGACCTTTGGCAGACATCACAATGCCTTTTTGACAAGTATGATGAAACAAGATAGAGGGATGAGGAGACCACCTGTGGAGCTGAGAGGAAATAACAGGAACTAGAAATGACAGGTCTGGCCAATCAAACGCTGGTAAATGAGACAGAGGCCTGTATAAGCACACAGTGTGGGATGGCTTCTTTCATTACAGAGCACTGACCCAATCGGCCAGGACAGGAGATCAAACTAAACCTCATGTAGAGGGACATTAAAACACTTGTAATTCATCTCACTGTCCGTCTCTGTCAAATGAGCAGCACCTCGCTCGCGTTCCGATTCCTGTAAAAGACGTGATGTGGAGACTGTAGAGTAGAAACAGAAGCACCACAGAGTGATTGAACACTAAAGTCACACATAAAACTGTCTGAATGTCATTGCAATAGATCACAGAATATCAAATCAAGTGGCATGATGCTTGACCCTTTTTTCATTTTTGTAATGACTTTTAAGCAGTTGGTTTCAAAGGTGAATTTTTTCTATTTATTTTTTTTTTGTGGATGCATGAGTCACACGAGTCACACATGATGCCCTAACAGAGTAACGTGACGTGACGTGACATGTGGTCAAGTATGGTGACCCGTACTCGGAATTAGTGCTCTGCATTTACCCATCCAAAGTGCACACACACAGCAGTGAACACACACACACACCGTGAA
>NW_015555726.1:1688308-1731292 GCF_001515605.1 Sinocyclocheilus anshuiensis
TCCAAAGTGCACACACACAGCAGTGAACACACACCCGGGGCAGTGGGCAGCCAATTTTTGCTGCGGCGCCCGGGGAGCAGTTGGGGGTTCGGTGCCTTGCTCAAGGGCACCTCAGTCGTGGTATTGAAGGTGTGAGAGAGCGCTGTACATTCACTCCCCCCACCTACAATCCCTGCCGGTACGAGTCCGACTCTCTAACCATTAGGCCACGACTTCCCCCAGTAACCTTTTAACATTTAATTACATTCAATTTTGATTAATTTATAAAAGTAATTCAGGATGCACAAATAAGTGCATCAGTATTGAGATAATATTATAGTTTTTGTTAATATTTTGAATTGTATTTTTATAAGTATTGTTTTCATTTTAATTTTAGTTAAAATCTTGATGATATTTTCTTTTTGTCATTTGTTTTAAATGTCTATATAGTTTCTATCAATTTTATTTCAGTTTAAATTAATTTATACGTCAAGTCAAACTAAATGAGAAATAAATACAATTAGAAATATTGCATTGTCATCTAGCTGAAATAAAAAAAAAAATAATATTTTATTTCAGTTTATTATATTTTGCATACTCATTTCCGTAGTTTTTACATTTAGACCTTTGCTAAATCTTCAACGTAATCTTTAAAACTCTAATTTAATAACACTGTTTTATTATTATTTAATATTACAACTGTATGTTGTAATATTGTGCTGCTTAAATTCACTTAAAACATTTAAAACTATTGCTTTGAATGTTAATGTTTCTAATTTATTTAGAGAAAATACTGTAAAATATAATGTTGGATTAGTTATCAGTTTTAACATAAAAATTGTTTATAGTTTTAATATCAGTGCATTCCTAAATTGATTGCATATTTCAATATTTGGTTTAGATATTTGTATTTTTAGGATTAACCATGCTAAATTAAATGACAGAATATTCAAGATCATGTCATGAGAATTCAAAACTATAATTCAATTATTGCCAACATCACTTTATGATTATACATGGTGGATTGATTATTAATGTTGATGTTTCTCATATATACAGCTCCTCATCCAGAGGGAGAAACTCTCTCTAGCGTCCTTCTGCCTTCCCAGCAAATTATCTTGAGAGGATTACACTCTTCTGCAATGCGTCCCCATATTCCTTGGCCGCATAAAAATACACTCGGTAAACCTGTGTATTGGATTAAAGATTCCCCACCCTGTGCCGCAATAATAGGGTGCGAACGAGAACACAGTAAATGGCCTGGCCGGCTGATGTAGGATGCCACATTTAAAATGCATTTGTCTCATGAATTCTATTTTGAAGCCAGGCTTTGGGGAAATAGTCTGGAAGCAGATCACAAAAAAAAACCTGAGCTAAACATTATTCTTTTTTAAACATAATATTATACTGGAAAATGCAGAGCATTAAAGCACAACGCGCCAGTAATGTCTGATTGTTGCTTGATCCAACCAAGGACTAAATGTCGCAGCATTGCCTTTGGTATTTATCACCTTGTTTTGAGGAAATTCTTAATTCCCTTCTTCCCCTAACAGAGCTCACTTGCAACTGGATGTAACAAAGTGTTCCCTTTGCGTGTCAGACATGACAAACTAATTATTAGTCATTGTGAGTTTTAGTAGGAGCAGATGGAAGCAGTATGCTCCAGGAAGCAGTGGAACGACTCCCCTTGTGTGCTGGCTTCTTCGTTTTTTGGAGTGTCACAGGAAGTGCCTCGTAGGATGTTGTAGAAGAAACATCTAGGTGGCAATGATTTCCTGTAAGCACCATGTAAATGTCATGGTCTGACATATATTTACACGATGTCACATAAATCATTAGAATGGGACATGCATATTAAAGACACAACGCAGCATCTGCAGTGCATTTAACTCCTGTAATTCAGGAAAAAAAAAACTGAATACTCAGTGGGAAGCAAAGTTGGGTGGCATCTTTTGTCCATTAGTATTTGTTTTGATATATTATTGGTTCATTTCATTGTGCCCCACCCACATCGGCTTTCCCATACTGCAGATAGATAGATAGATAGATAGATAGATAGATAGATAGATAGATAGAGTCAGGAGGAGCTGATATTTCCTCATGCTATGGACTAACAACTTCTTTCGCAAAGCTTACTTTCCTACGCGGTGCTGGCACTGGGATTGGTCGTGGACAAGGTTGAAGGTGAGACCGATGAACCCTTTTTTCCACACCACCTCCGTCTGGTTCCACCACATAGGTAGTTCTCTGAACATTCTTCACCACATAGACCTGTGGTGCCCACGCATCCTGAATTTTATTTCTCCCTGCCGGACGGTGCCTCAAGTAAACTTGCTGTCCAACAGCAATCTCCGGGCAATACACCTTACTCTCATGCCGTTCAGCCCGTTCCGCTGCTTTTCTTTCTGCATACTCTCTCGCTCTAGCATGAGCGTCCTGGAGTCGCTCCCGGTGAACAGACAACAGACAACCTTCCATACCTTCCTCAGACTCCCGTCCCAACAAAGCATCAACCGGAAGGTGCGGTTGTGTGTTGTGTAACATATAATACGGGGAGTATCCCGTGGAGGAGTGGGGCGTCACGTTATAAGCATACACTAATTCCGGCAAGTGTTCAGGCCATCTCTTCTTCTTGTCGGGGGGTAGCGAGTACAACAGGTCATGTAGAGTGCAGTTAAACCGCTCACAGTGGGGATTCCCTTGCGGATGATATGGGGTGGTCCTCGACTTTCACACCCCATACAACCTGCAAAGTTCCGCAATGACCGCGCTCTCAAAGTTTCTCCCCTGGTCAGAGTGCAGTCTCTGCGGCACCCCGTACTTGAGAAACCACTCTTTCAGGAGCACCTTAGCGGTGGTATCCGCCTTCTGGTCACGTGTGGGGAACGCCTGACAAAACTTAGTGAAGACATCCGTCACCACCAGAACGTTTTCTCGACCATCAGAGGCAGGCTCCAGAGTGGTAAAATCAACAGCGACCACTTCCAGTGGTTGGGAAGCGAGAAAAGGGGTCCAGGAAGCCCGAATCTTAGGCTGCGGCAACTTAGCAAGCACACAGCGATGACAATTCTTCACCCAGGTGTCTACAGCTTCATGCATTCCTGCCCAATAGCACCTTGGCTTGAGCAAGCTCAGTGTTCTCTCAATTCCCTGGTGTCCCATTTGATCATGAACACTCCGTAGCACTGGCTCAACCAAGCAAGTGGGAAGTAACAGCTGTTGACGCTCGCCTAGGAATACATCATCTACTACGCGATACAGTAATCCTTCATCTTCCTTGAGCTTACCCCACTGTTTAAGCAATGACCGCACTTGTCGGGGCAGTCCCCTTCTCTCACGGGCTGAGGGCTTCTTTCGGGCACACCAAAACTGCTTCAGTAGTTTCAGGAAAGGATCCGCATCTTGAAGACGACAAAGCTCCTCCTTAGTATACCCAGGTAACGTCGGAGTGTTTCCAAGGGCAGAGTCTGGGCTAACTTTCCCCTCTGTAAGCTCCCCGAGTGCTGGTCCCAACACTGTAAGATCTGGGCCTATGGCTGTTCCCCAATGTAGCTCACTACAAATGGCCACACAGCCATCATAGTCAGTATCTTCGGCCACTACATGCACCTCATCCAACCCCGGCCTCCGGGAGAGAGCGTCAGCCGCTGTATTACAACGACCCGGTCGGTAGCAGATCTCGAAACTAAATACAGCTAGTTGGGCCGCCCACCGCTGCCCCACTGCTCCCAGCTTCGCCGTGTTAAGGTGACAGAGCGGATTGCTGTCAGTGAGAACAGTGAACCGAGACCCCAGTAGATAGCCCCTGAACTTCTCTACTACAGCCCACTTTAGGGCCAGGAGTTCCAGTTTCATGCTGCTGTAGTTGCGGTCATTGCGTTCGGCACCTCTCAGCCTCCTACTTGCATAGGCAATTACTTTCTTCCTCCCATCCTGAAGCTGGTAAAGGACAGCACCCAGGCCCAAATTACTTGCATCTGTCTCTAACACGAATGGAAGGGAGAAGTCGGCATATCCCAGTACTGGAGCGCAGGTCAGCTCCTTCTTGAGATGTTCAAATGCCTGCTGGCATTCAGATGTCCAAGAGCCTTGAAATAACTTGTCACCTTGGGACCCACTGCCCTTTTTGGTGCACAAATTTACCACGTCGTGCAAAGGTCCGGCCACCTTGGAGAAACCCGCGATAAATCGGTGGTAATAACTGCAAAATCCCAAAAAGGATCGCAGTTCCTTCACTGTGCTAGGCACTGGCCACTGCACTACTGCACTGACTTTGTCGGGGTCAGGACCTACCCCTTGGGCCGAAACTTGGTGTCCTAGAAACCTTACCTCTGCTTGGAGGAAGTGGCATTTTTCCATTTTAATCTTTAACCCTGCTTCCCTCAGCCGGCAAAGTACCGTTTCAAGTCTAGACAGGTGTGCCTCGAACGAACTCGAATAGACCAAAAGATCATCCAAGTAGACAAGAACCATCTGGAACACCAAATCACCCATTACAGCCTGCATGAGTCTCTGAAATGTTGCCGGTGCGTTACAGAGACCGAACGGCATCCGCACATATTCATACAGTCCGAATGGCGTGACAAAGGCGGTCTTATACTGATCTTTCTCGTGCATCGCTACTTGGTGATAGCCACTCGCCAGATCTATGGTTGAAAACACTTGGGCATTACACAGTGCGTCTAGACTCTCGTCTATCCTCGGCAGGGGAAATGCATCGCGCTGGGTCTTCGAGTTCAGTTTCCGGTAGTCTACGCACAGCCGCAGACTTCCGTCAGTCTTCCTGACTAGGACCACCGGGGACGCATATGGGCTTGAGCTTTCCTTAATAACCCCCTTCTTCAGCAATCCGGTAATATGCTCCCTCACCTCCTCAAACTGGTTGGGAGGTATACGTCTGTACGCTTGAGCGACAGGCACGTCATCGGTCACGGGAATCTTGTGTTTCACCCGATCAGTGTACCCAAGATCCTCGTCACACGCTGCGAAAACATCCGCGTACTCCCTCAACAATGCTCGCAATTCTGCCTGCTGATACCCTGTCCAAGGGACACTGCAAGTCACCTTTGGTCTCCGTCATCGACCTCACGCTGACAGTGACTTCCTCATGATCTCTGGAAATCCGGCGGAATGCTACGTCACAGGCCCCCCTGTCCACCTGATAACCTCAGGAAAGTACCCCAAGCCTGGCTTTTGGTGGTAGCCACACATCTTCCAGTGCCAGATTCAGAACCCATACAGGAAACACCCGTCTTTCAACCAACACCACCATGGGCACAAGAACCAAACCCCCTGGCAATGGCATCGCCCCAGGTTCAAGCATGATCACACCCTTAGTCATGGGCAGCTTCTTACTAACTCGAGCCTGAACCATGGCAACTGAGGCCGCCGGCACACGCGTTTTAAATCTTCCAGCTATTCGAACTGTAGAGTTTGCTCCCATCAGGGCCTCGCCATGCACCTTACTAAAAGCTGATAGACAGACAGACAGACAGACAGACCGATAGATAGATATAGTTACACTGATATATAAATGGTATTTAAATAATAATGTAAATAATATAACAATTCAAGTAAATAATTTGACCACAAAAGCAAAGTCATATGTGCATGTTGACCCTTATTTGTCCATGTTCCAAATGCAGTTCTGCTGGTTGGATACATGCGTAGCTATGTTTAGCACCTATTGTCCACACACAAGGCAGGCATTCTCCTCCCAAGGGGCTCTATGGTGTCTGTTGTGCTGCCTTGAACTCCTCAGAAGAGGCTTTGCATGTTTGGAAGCGACTGAACAGGAATTTGGGCACGACTGAAAAATGTCCAATCATTCCTGATATCTTTCGGGGTTCAGACACTCTCTCTCTCTGTTTAAATCTAGATTAAAGACACTCTTTGTCTTTAACATCTCTTTGGCCAAGCATTCAAATAATGCATCTCATAATCTTGTACTGCAGTTATATCTGATCAAATGCACATTATTATTCTTTAGTTTGGGTTAAACAAATCAATTTTGCTTGGTTGGAACAGCAGCTACGCTAATTATGTCTCTATTTGTTTCTCTGTTTTTGCCACGGGATTGACATCCCAAGCTTCAGTCTGGATCCAGAACACCTGAGAAGAGATGATGCCAACCCCTCAGAGGACCTCAGATGATGCCAACCCCGAAACAACATACATAACTACCACATTTTTCTATAAGTTTGATTGCATCATATAATAAGTGCTGTTAATAGTGTTCATCATCTGTTTGATGTCTTTAACTGATTTTTCCGTACATTTCTGCCATATGTACATTAACTGACAGTCACCACTGATAAGCTATCACTAAATATTGTAGAAACTTAATTTACTGTAAAGTTGCTTTACAACGATTTGTATCGTGAACAGCGCTATACAAATAAACTTGAATTGAATTGAATTGAATCCAAGACGCCTCTCACCGCTCCCCTGCTGAGGTGAGGCACCATCACCAGAAAGAGAGATAGGGCGCCTCTTAAACGTTTTCTAAATCCCACCTCACACACACACACAGGCGCTTAATACCAATACAAATGAGAAATGAACACACGATTTCAAGCTAATATTCTGCCATTGTCCACTTGCCAGCATTCGGTGACAGGAATAGAGCAGCAGGCTTTGCTTTGAGCGAGACTGGCAACTTCTATTGTCCGCTTATCTCTCTTTCCACAATTGGTCTCTATTTTCGTTTGAGTTTGTTTGTGATTTTTTTCTTTGCCTATTTCTCAAGGGAAACAAATAAACATCTGTAATTCATTCATTGAGAGGAAATTGCCTGCTCCTCCTTCTAAACAGTGATTTTCAATTTGTACTGCTATGGTGAGACAAGCAAATTATGGAGCACTCAGTCATTTATGTTGAATTCTGGATTATTGTGGTATAACAGAGGTAGTCTCAACCTTAGACAGCAGGTCTGACACATATTACACCGATCGGATCGCAATTGCAGCAAGTTACAGTATTTAGTGTGCACTGGTTTTTATTAGTCAGCTGCCGGAAAAAAAAATTTAATGTTACAGGATTGATCAAATAGGGCCTGTTTATACCTGGTCACTTCATGCGTTTTTTTCTGATCGGATAGCTATCCGATCATGAAAAGACCAGGTGTAAATGCCCTACGAAACGCATCCGAGACGGATATAAATCCGATCGCTCAAACCACTTCAGGAGGTGGTCTGGGCCGCATTCCAGACGAAACTGGACAAGTGTAAATGCATCTGGTTGTTGAAACCACATATGTAAATTTTACTCCTCCCAAAATGTTAAAATAATAAACGTGTGAGAGGGTGTTATAGGCTATATGACATTAGTCAGACTGCGCTAATGCAACACGCATCGCAGTGGACAAGCAGCTGAGCATCTCTTCAGCAAACCGATGCGCAAACTGGCGCGAATGAAACTGAAAGTAAGACGCAGACGGTCAACACACAATCATCTTCATTAAAAGTAGTAAGACAAACTTAAGACAAACTTTCCAGTGCTGATGCCGTGCGCTCTCCTATTGCGGTCTTTGATCTTGAAATGAGCTGATAATTAATAAAATGCAGCGCTTATCTTTTGATTTCGTTGACGTGAACTCCATTAAATTTGAATATAGCGCGGGAATTGAAGATCGGATTTATATCCGCTTTGCGACGACACATTTATGTGGCCAAATGTAAATGGAAAAGTTTTAACAAATCTAGATAGATATCCGATTAGCGAAAACGCATGAAATTACCAAGTGTAAACAGGCCCATAAGCTCTTCAAAGGAAGAACCGATCCATGTATTGACCAAAGTTTGCTGGGATACTGGCATCAAATCTTTGAAAGTTACTCAAAGTTTTCTTTGAGCCATATTTAGTAGCAAGTTATTGGAAGATGCGTCAAAAAATACATTTCTGACTATATTGAACTGGGTATTTTCAAATCACGAAGGCATTACATTCAAAATGCTAAATGTCTGAAAGATCTTCTTGAGAATAAAGATATTCACAAAATGAATGAAATCCTCAAACAGCATCAGTGTACTTTGAATAATAATCTGCAATTTATTTACATGATGACTGAGGCACAGAATTATTTCTGGTCAATAATGACACCAGAGCTTTGTGTCCTGTTATGATTAGACATGAAATCCATTGACTTGTTCTTGGCTGTGGTTCACCACATTCAATATGTGTTGTGCCGATTGATCCGATTGACGTTCATCACAAGGTGAGGCCTACACAACCAATTAACAGAACAATCAGGGAAGAATCTGTATTATTGACCTTTTTTTGTCAAGATACAGGACATCATCTGCAGATCCATTTAAGTTTAGATCACGAAAGGTGGTGTGTGGGATTTGATAAGCGTGTTTAATTCAGGTGACTTTTCTTGTACCGCAACCCAAAATGACCTTCTTTACTTTGGCTGCTTGAAGAACAGAGGCTTTATTCTGAATGTCACATTAACAATTGTATCAAGACCAATTTTACAACAGCAAACAGTGCTCCATAAGAAAATAAATCCAGCATGCTCACCGAGGCTGCATTTATTTGATCAAAACGGTAATATTATGAAATAATGTTACAGTTTAAACGAACTGTTTTGTATTTTAATATATTTTAAAATGTAATTAATTCTGGTGATGGCAAAACTAAACTTTCAGCATCATTACTACAGTCTTCAAAAAAGAAAAAAAATAATACTTTTATTCAGCAAGGATGCATTAAATTAATCAAAATGACAATAAAGAAATGTATAATGTTACAAAAGATGTCGAGTTCAAATAAAATAACATGTAATCTGAATGAATGTGAATTAAAATTATTTTTATATAATTAATTGTTTTAAAACATAAATATTTTTATGAACTATGATGGAAGAACACATAGATTGCCATAATGCTCTGTAATAAATATTTCCATTTTGAGTTAAATAATCTGAAACAGTGTAGTGGACATTTTGTGGTGCTGTTTGGCTATAAAAGTTTTAATTTGATAAGTGTTTTGACAATATTAAATGTAATGCTCATACAAAAATGTTTTCTACCTATCAGAGAATAAATTAGTCAAAACTCCTCTGTTCTGTGACATTTCTTACATTTTTCGCCTATTTTTTTTCCAAACCTGGTATTTAAACGTTATTTAGGGCATCACTTAACTTAAAGCAAAGCAATAATGCTGGTAATTAAGTACAGACAACAGGCAATCTATGGAGTCATGGGAAATCCGTGTCATATATTTCCTGCGGTACACATTGACTTTATGAGGGCTGTATTGCTATTACCATCTGTCTCTTTCTTTATGCATCTCTGACTCACAGCTGGATGCCGTATTCATTCGTGAGGGAAAGACGAGAATATTTGATTGACATCTGCAGCTGTCAAGCTCTGGGACCACTGACGGATTCCAGGTCCAGACTGAGAGAAGCTCATGCAAAAGAGCAGGAGAACAGGCGCTGTAGTAAGGGGTTCCAGCCTCGGTGACTACACCCCTCAAGCACCCTGGATTCAGCTTGAAGCCATACGCTGATGGGCTCAGTAAATTGCAGGGCTTTTTTTTACTCTTACAACAGTTTAACAATGGTTACCTACAATTGCATCAGCATGTCTTCAGGCTAAAAACCTATATGCATGAGCATCTCATGCATGCAATTCTCCTCTGGTGTTTGGAGAAAGCGGTGCCTGTGATTTATATTGTGGCCACCCAATAAAATGTAATTGCCATAGGAGATTCATTAAAAATGCTAATCAATGTAGAGTTCTTTTAGTGATGCTGCAGATACTGAATGAATATAAATTAAAAACAATCTAATTATAAAAGCCCTGATTTTTAAAAGTGAGTATACAGTGCATTTGGACATTTAGCACACTTCAAACTGTAGAATGTAAACGCATTAGGGAAACAAGAAAAAAAAATGCATTAGGTGTAGACCAAATTTTTTCATATGCACTAAAAAAGTCCTCAATTCAGCTCATTCCAGCCAAGAACCGCCTACCTGAACAGGAAGAGACAATCTGACTGAAATATAAAGTGAACAACCACTGTATTGTTTTCATTTAGGGTCATCAATTGTTGATTTTTATGTAACACATTCAGTTCTCAGCTTGATTCAGTCTTAATTTTGTTAATTTTAAGTTAAGTTTCTTTGAAAACTGTTCTCTCCACATGATACTCTATAAAAGTGAGACGTTTTAATGTGATTACAATTAATTATTACAGCAGTTTGTCTTAAGAATTGCTTTTAATAGTTTCCGTATTCAAGTCATGTTTTTCACTGCAATAAATGTGTGTTTTCTTTCTCTTAATGTTAGTTTCCCTGTCATCGGACCGCTGCAGAACGGCTATAAAATTCCTCGTGTCAGGTTATCAGAGCTTCCATTAAAAATACTGCCAAATCCATCGATACACCCTCTAAGGTTAATGAAAGAAACTTCTTAAACTGTTTGTCAATGTTACGGTCCTCCCTGCCTGTTTCACCTCTCATTGCTTTTCTGACGTCTCCAAACATCCGCCAGATGGTTTTTATGACGTTTTAAACGAAGCCTGAGTTCATCTGGCGCACCGGAGCAGTGGGCATTCCCATTGCCGAATATGACCGGTTCGGGGCTTGCCTCTCATAAAAACAGAGTTCTATATACTTTTATATGTGGCTCTTTTATTTTAGCCTACTTTATTTCACTCTTGGCTTGATTGCTTTGTGCTGCATATTACATGATTCTGCTTTTACCAAACATGATCTCGGGTCCTTATATAATTTAAAGTACTTACTAATTTGAGAGGAGCCCATTGAATGACACTTATAGAGCTCAGCAATGCATTGCATTACTCACTGATGCAGCAGTAAATCTCTCTTAAACACATATTACATTCACTGTACAAGGATGTTTCCATCTGCACTTTTGACCCTTCATATTTTCAGAAACTAACTAAAACCCCATTAAAACAAACCGTTCAGACTATCACTAGTTTAAATTCATGTCCAACAGAGTATATGCAGGCATTTTTTCCTATGTAATTTCTATGTAATTTAAAAAGAAAAGAACATTTTTTCTTTTCTCAAAAGTCATAAAACTTGCTTCTTTTTATGCAAATTTCCTGCGGTTTTAAGTTAAAGCAAAATAAGGAAGCTATATTTGTTCTTCTTTTCTGTTAAAATGCATACATATTTGTAGAATCTTAGGATTTTCCTTAGTTCTCTCATGAGTGTTTTCAAAGTAAGAAAAATGAGCCTTTCGGGATATAATGTGGTATAATGTCTAGAGCAGATTTGTAGTTGTGGGTTTGAGTGAACCGCTAATGTGCTTCTGTTTTTTTGCTGAACTAAACAAATGGACTAGAATTGTTTTTACTCTGCGTGGTTTGAAAACATCAATAATTAAGAGCAGCATATAATTTTACACTTAAAATTGCACAATTATGCCTCCTCGCAGGATATTCAAGTACGTTGAATTACCACTGAAATAATGAATATTCAAACAATGTTCCAAGTTCTCAGCAGAACACCTTGAAATTAACATCACAGCTCACAGTGGCTACATAAATTAAAAATGCATGTGCTTTTATTCTCGCCCATTAACATCCAGCAACTTCACATTATGCCTCGAAAAGATCTGAAGCCAGCAAACAAATTGGGTATGCACAAATACATGTTCAGTATGTAAGCACGTATCAGCTTTAAGAAATTAAGAGTGAATGACACTAATCTCAGTAAGAATAATGGTTAAAGGTGAAGTGGAACAGCAAAAATGATTGTTTCCAAAGCATGTACTACACACTCCAATCTCCCATTCTGTCCTGCTTGCAATCAACCAATGTTCAGACAAACTAGTACATTTTTCATTTTTCTAATTTCCAGAAGTAGATCTCAGTGTTCAAAAAAAATTGTTTAAATAAAAATTTAAAAAATAAATAATAATAAAAACAAAGTAAAAAAAATTACTAGAGTGTTTTACACAAAAATACTATTTCAATCTTTTTTTACGTCAGCATTTCACATTTAATGCAATGTGTTACTTGCTATTTATTTTTCATCTGCGAAATTTACTAGTATTTACTGAGCGAAAATTGTTTCCACACCAATTACTTGATTAAGTATGAAAAGGCTACTGTTTCAAAAACAAGTAGTGTTGAATAGACAACCGCAAATTTGAGTCCACTACAATCCATATTAGACAGAGGTTATACCTGTCCTTTCACTCTACAATTGTTGAAAAAGATTTAAAAAATTAAAAAAAGAGGATTTCAGAATTTTAGGTCCTGTTTTTTATCTCTAAAAAGTGCCATATGTCCTTTTAGCCCTCAGGGAGAATATACAGCTCAATTACGGTGAAGACTAGGATCACGGCATTGATTTTGTCCTCTGCTCACTGTCTAATCAGTTTTATAAAGTTCTAGTTGTTCCACAGTTTTAATTAGGTGTCATCAAAGGTCAAGCTTCAGGGCTTCTGCTCTAACCTTTGGGCTTTTGTGATTTCAGCTGAGCGCTTGAGTTCAATGTTAGCTCATTTTCATTGTGTGGTTTGGTTTGGTTTGGAATTCATTGTGTGGTTTGGTTTGGGGCTGTTTAAATTACAGCCATTTTAATCTACACTATCATGTCCACTACTATATGAATATTTCATTCTGGACCCTTGAAACTGTCAGGAGATCATCGCAATCACTCACGTCAGCACAGTCACCTCCTCCGACACTTGGATGAAAATTAAATAAATGACAATTGATTTTTGCCTAAAAATTATGCTTTATAAAAAACTGTGGAAGCCACATATTACATATGAAATGCAATAAATACTTATAAGTATACATTAGAAAGTTTTTAAAGTTGAAACAGCAAACAGTGTCTATTATTTTGCCTTGACAGAAAATCTGACAGTTTTAACAAAATAACCATATATTTTGCAAATCACAAAAATATTAAATGCATGAGCCATTTGTTTTTGTGTGTGTGTGTGTGTGTGTGTGTGTTACCAACTATAACCTACTTAAGATGAAGGAAATTATCTATAAATGCAAAATAAAAATCTGATGGATGTTGACATATTGTGACCGAAAACAGTAACTTAAAACAGTTTGTGGAACATTGGTGAGTTTATCATAGTGCTGTTGCCACCATTTTCAAAACCCAAATATACTATGAACGACCATGGTTACAGTGATTTTACCATGGCTAAGGGTATTTTAGGTAATCCGCATCAAGCCTTACTTAAGGTAAACATCTACCTCAAGAACTCCAAAGTAAGTGTGTGATCAATTGAGAGTTTTTGCTGTGTAAAAATTCCCTTTCTCTGTTATGCTTTTCCAAAAAGTAATGTTGTTCACTTGAGTGTTTCAAAATGTTCACAACTGAACAGGAGAGTTGAAGTGTTTAGTGATGAATCAAGCCTGAACGAAACTGATCTTCCTAGAAACATTTGTGGCACAGACCAATCATTTCCCCTCTCAGAAGTTAAAGAAGCAATTCGAAATGAAATTTTGTTCGGTAAACAGCTCCTTTAAGCTTACACAAGCCGTGACGCTGTTTCAAAGATTAATGGTGGTGAGGATTCAAACAACTGAAGTGAGTCATTTTGTTGAGAAAACATCAAAAGTAAGTTTAAGACAAACTTATCTGCGCATCTCAAGTTTATAAACTAACCCAAACCCTCAGGCGGAGTATAAGGGGTGCCTTTAGCCAAACTGTTTTGTTGTTAAAGCGTGTGAATATAACAAGCTGAATTATTGCTTTTTTATTATTTACAATATTGTGGATAGAATGGAGTAGTTGGGACTAAACACAAGTGATATGATCAAATCAAAACAAATACATTCAAGCGCTTCACTAAAGCAACTATCAAGTAATGACTGAAGTGATTGTGCACTTACATGGGTTTATAACACACAGTTCTCATCTTCTGATGCTTTTGAATGCAGCGCTTCAGATTTATATTTTTACACCGGTAGAAAATTTACCATCAGAACTTTATCTAGGATTCCGAAAGTTTTTTTTTTCCCACCAGATCATCACATAGCGTCACATATGTTTTAAATCGCTCACATTATCCTTCCTGGTGTGCGACTTCATCTTGAAGTAATATGCAGCTTTCCAGCTGCTTCTGGAATTAAAAATAGATAAATGCTTAATACTAATGAGAAACACAACACAGTTTATATAAAAAATATGAGAAATATCAATCACAGTAATCTGACATAATCACCTGGCCTCTATAGGCAAAGTCCGACACAACTGAAAGGAAATCAGCATGTGTGGGCTATGACATCACACACAAAATTCAACAAACTTCTGTTTGTCCGTGGAAGCCATCCAATAAATGATCTTAACATTGTATATTCAGCCCTGTGGGATTCTCCTGAAATCTGGTGTTTTTCTTCCCATGCATCTTAATAGGCCTCTTGGGTGTGCGACAGTCATGTTGCACGAACAGCGATGTCTTATGTCGCTATACTGCTGGAAAACAGTTGGAGAGAGGGGTGGGGGTGTAATTGAAGTTTCATTGCTGTTTTCCTTCTCAAGTTTTCACTGTTGCTCTTTTTGTGTACAAGTTTGTTTGTATGCTCTTTCGCAATCACTGAGATTTGCTTTTTGCATCACAAAGCAGATCAACTTGGAAATCTCCAAAATGAGGAAATGCACGTTAAACTTAACCTAAACTGTTCTAATTAAATCCATATTTAGAGCACGTCAGCACTGAACAAAACCACTAACCTAGACCTACTCCAGTTGAGCAGAAAAGGTATTAATAAAATGTGCAAGTGTTTGTTCACTATGCTAAGTAAGGAAGCAAGATTGCGATAAACTTACAATTAACATAGCATGAAAATTAGGTTGTTTTAAACACATGAAATTATGGTTTTGGCCTATTCCACCTCAGAAATCTTAAACCTTCTGTATGCAAAAACAATATTTAGGTATCTCCCATTTGCATGCAACCCTCATAAGGAATCATTCCTTAAAATTGTGACACTCAGGAAGTGACATCATTTAGTAAATTATCTCATTCCAGTTTCTTAATTTCTAAACAACCATGTTTTTGTAACTGAAATATATGTTTGTCAATAACTACAACTACAACATTTGGTCTGAATATACTATGAATTAATTTAGTCTAATCATACAACTCTGGTACTAATTCTAGTGCGGTATCTAGTCACTGAGCTTATCTTTAAACACCATTTTGATATTAGAAAAATGTTTTCCCTGGTGGTGAAATTGTCTGCTATGTTACGTACAAACTATATGGATTGACAGGTAACATAGTTGACCAATTTCACCATTTTGACTTATGATTTCAATGACAGGACTTGTCTGGCCAACCAAATGTTACTTTCTTGATCACTTTAAGCTCAAATTTGAACATTTATTTGAATTAATATAGCAAAAATAGAAAAAAAAATTAGGAGGATGTATTACTATGTGTCTGAAATAACCCCCATAGCTCATTGTTTAGTTTCCTGAGTGTTGTTTGGTTAGTAACATAGTTGACAGAATTTTTGTAGACATGAATAAAATAAAATATTTTCTTATTTAAAAAAGAAAATGTATTTAATTTTCTTTAATTTGATACATTTTGTTTATTTAATCTGGATGTTTATTCAGTGTTTATTGCTACAGCTCAACAATCTACATTTTCTTAAGTATAAGCACCACGTTTCACTTTTCACATGCTAAAAAAAAATGCATTGACACTCGGAACTGACTTGTAAGACTGGGAATTGCGTTCACTACTAATATTAGCTGTGTTTGTACCTTTAACTGATTTGCATAATTCAGTTAGCAAATGGGGTGCTAAAATGTGCAAATAACAACTTTCTTCAATTCATTCCAATCCAGTCTTTCCAATTCATTCTCACCTGAGTCTTTAAATGTACGCAGATCGACAACCTTCCATCTTGTGCATTTCTGCAGTTCCAACATGAACATGCTGCATTTTTAACGTGCGGTACTTTAACCCATTTCATTAAAGGCCCTCCATGCCATGCATATGTAATCCTAATAGATGCCCTGCCTTTAAAAACACAGCTATAAGGAAGTCCTCTCCTCTCAGCTAATGAGGGTACCACTTAAAGAGGAGGATACAGATTGTTTGCAAGGGAAAATGTTCAAAAAGAGCCGCAGTAAGGCTCTTTGAGTTTTTAAAAGAGCCAAAGTGGGGCATTCATAGCCAGGCCAGTGTGTGTGTGTGTGTGTGTGTGTGTGTGTGTGTTAGCCATACAATATAAGAGAGTACATTATATCAGCCTCTGGTTAGTCAGAGGCAGAGAGTTATCAGTAGCCCATTAACCACAGGATCCTGCGAGAAGGGGAGAGAGAGTGGAGGAAAGCTGCTGGTTTGTCTGAGGTAGAGGACAGAAATAGCCCATTAGTCAGCTTTTGGAAGATGGAGGCTGCTCTGATCACTTCTCCTCAAGGTTATTTCGCACTGGACAGTCACTCAAGCTGCATCAGAGAGTCTGAGAGTGCAGATGCTCAGGATAACTCTGTGTTATAGCTGCAGTGTTTTGGTCTGAAAACATACAGTAAAGATATTTGGGGTTCAGCCTGTATATGTGAAGCGTTCTGAAAGGAATTCTTAAAAGGATAGATCAGCCAAAATGACAATTCTCTCATCATGCTCTCACCCTCATGTCAATCCAAACTCTTAGGAGTTTCTTTCTTCTGCAGAACACAAAAGATAAAAAATTTAAATAAAAAAAATCCCAAAACTACCACAAAAGTAGACCATATGACTTGTGCACTAAATTCCATGTCTTCTGAAGTCATATGACTTTGTATGAGGAAAAGTTAGTTTTCACTGAAAATCTTTATATCTGCCCACAGCTATCCTTGAGAGTTCATCATAGAACTAGACATGTGTGAATCATGAACAAATCGCTCTTTTTAATGAATCAGCTGAATGTCTGAATGATTCAATTTTTTATTTCACTTATGTCTTTAGAAGACTTGGATTATAGAACATGTTGTATATACTGCTTTTAGGATACATCATGGCGTGTTTGAAGCTTGAAAGCGTTGGTCTCCAGGATGAAGGCCTACAGATTATATTCAAGAATTATATATATAGAAAACTACTTGAAACATTATATTTCCAGTTCTAACATGCAGATTTTATGATCTCATATTACTTGAGAGACTGCATAGAATATTTGTACTTTTAAAAGCCCATGTGTCACACCACAGAACTGTTTAAGTGAACTGCAAAAAGCTTGAAAATCTTAAAGAGCAGGTAAACATTCTTCACAATGTTGATGTTGACTATTATCCAACTTCATATACCAAGTATAAGCAACTACGAAGAACATATAATACACATTATAATCAGTTATAAGACATGATGAATGAGTTATGTTTGAATAATGCCTTTATTGAGGTATGAGCGTCTATACCATGCTGTGAATATTATCAGAGCTAAAGGACATAATATATCTCTCCCTCAAGTGCCTTGTTCAGTTAGTTTTTCTTAAACTATCTATCTATTTAAAAAGCTGTATTATAAGGCATTATGAATGCATCAAGTACACCACTATAATGCACTATAACAGTATAACAGTTTCAGAAAGTCTTGCCAGCTTGGGTGGGAAAATATTGATGAGTCCTGTGATAGGAAGAACACAGAAAGGAGGTTTATTTCAAGACAAAAGGTTTTTCCAAGCTTATTTTCCCATTTAGCACAAAATCCATGCATTATTCTCATAAACATGCCAGTCAAGAGGATGCTGCTTAGCTAATCAATCCGTGATTCGTTTGCTAGGTTTTTATGGTGCAACAATGGAGAGATTTATGAGAGAGGTATACAAGCTAATGGACTGCTGATGTGTACATGGGTCAATATGTTTGTACTGTAAATTGTGGCACTCTGGGCTTTCCGGCCCATACTGGATTGTGGCTCTGAATGAGATACGGCAGTGGGAGAGTTGTCACAGCACTGTCCTAAGGTGGAGGGCCTCTAAGTGGCCAGTCCTTCCAGCTGGGTCAAGCTTTTCTTCTCTTTCAACTGCTTCCCAATGGCAGATGGACCCACGGCAGAAAAAAAAATCAAGCCCTGTGCACAAACAAAGAAGCCCTTTGATATAACTCCAGTGTGTGCTGCAGGCACTTGGGGTGCGAAGCCCTGTGTTTTCACTTCCTTATCCGTATCCTTCTGTGACATTTATTTCCGTTCCTAGTTCCAGTTCAAAAATGATACCCGACGTTGGAGACAGTGTATAAGACTGTCAATTTAAAGTCTCACAATGTGCACAGAAGAAGGGACCCCGATGCACCATGTGCACAGGAAAAAAGACTCCCATGCAAACACACCTTGGAACTGTGGGCTGAGATTTGTCTGCTCTGAGTGGGGGTGATAATTGAAAGGCCATCGGCCCTGCAATGAGAAAGAATAGGATGGGAAAAAAAGACGAGTACAGGGAATCGCAGGGAAATAGACTGCTGTGAAAGAGAGGAGGCCCAGATATTGGGATCCCATCAGGCCCTGGGGCAGCTGGTTGTCACGACCACCAGACTCGGAGGCCATCGGGGCAGCTCCATCAGAGAGACAGCTCTGAAATCACACACGACAGAGGTGAATGAAGCTGTTTTTCCCTCTTAATTTAATTTAATTTGCCATAACAGTTCCCCTCATCTCATATTATATTACAAGGGTGAGCGAGAGAGAATGAGAGCAGATGATAGCCCACAATGCACCAGCACCACCAAGTGGCTCCAGAAATATAATAAGATTAGAAAAACAAAACAATCCTGAATCCTGGTTTAAAAGAGCTTTTATATATCTTTGAGGATTTATTTATTGTTTTAACACTGAAAAACAATCAATTATAAAACAACATGGATTACACTGAATATTAAACACCCACTACTGTAAAATTATGATGTATCAGGTAAACAAATAATTACTACACTGTGAAATGTGTAGCTTTGTAGACAAATGTAAATTGTCCATATACTGTACATATGATTTTATTTTATTTTTTTGCCAAGCCTTTACATTATATATGTACATTACATAGTTAGTTAATTCTTTTTATTATTTCATTTTTCTTTTAATGGGTGAGTTGGATACAATCTGAAGAAGCAAGAGTTTTGATGTGTTTAACATATTTTGGTTACTACACGGGGGGAAAAAGTGTAGAATCAATTTTTACTCAGAAATTGCAAGTAAAAAAACAAAACAGCAAGTAACATACTGAATTCAAATTAAACAATTCAAAAATATAAAAACTGAAATAGTATTTGTCTGATTCAGTCGTATTATTATTATTATTATTATTATTATTATTATTATTAATATTATAGCTTTTACTTTATTATTTAACCTTTTTACACTGGAATGCATTATAAATGCATGCAAAAAATATATTACCGTAGGACAATCCAGCCATTGGTTAAGTGTTTTTGTCAGAGCACTGGAGTTTGCTGCCTCTCTCATTCTCTTCCACATTCACTCTCTGATCCTGATCAGAAATTTGCTTTGCTCGATTGTAACTGAACTTCATATTGCCCTTTCCCCACTGACGTGACCTTTATCTCGCACCTCCTATTGTTACTTGATTGCCAAATTGTGCAAAAAGAGAGATTCAGATTCCTTTTCATTTTACTTCCGGCTGTGAAGCAAATCACTCGACTCAGTGGGTTATTTCAACGATAAGAGTTAAAGAATGTAGGGGTCTCTATGTGTGTGCTTAGAGGGATCGTTCATCTTAGTTTGTTCTTGGAACAAAACTCAAAACTCTGACACTTGCACTGCTGTAGACTCTGATTAAGTGCAGATAGTGGACTGCACCCATTGAGCTGCCGGATCTTTTATGTTCTCAGAGTGCTAATCTTCAATACCGGACATGGGAGATCTTTTATAACATGGTTTGCACACATTCAGCTATGGATTACATAACCTCTTACATTCATCAGAAAGATATGAGAGGACAAAGTGTGTTCATAGCTGAGCTCTCTCCCAAAAAAAAAAAAAACATCCATATTGCTTCAATTTCGTCTTCTAGATATCTATATATACTGTAAAAAAGGTTCTTAGATCAAGTGAATCATGCTGAAAAACAACCAAAGACTTAGTTGATTATTGTAGTTACTGTGGTTTTCTTAATAATCTAAAGTTCCAGCAGCTTTTCAGAACTTGTAGGAACACAAGTAATGTATCTCTGTGCAGCTTTTTCAGAAGTCGGACCAACATGCAAAGAAGGTGTCTCTAAATTTGCCTAGATTTCCCAATGCATGCTGGGAAGACTCAACCAAAATAGTAATATGTTTGCATTGTTTGACCTTTTGCCACAGTTATTTACATTTTTGTTAATGATGTTGCATATTACTTAATCTAAAGGTATATACTTTATAGCTATATATAATACATAGCGTTAACACTTACAATGTTTGCATTTGTTTTCATTAGTTAACTGTATTAGTTAACATGACATAACATATATAAACATATATACACATTGTACTTACGATGCCATATGCCAAACCAATACATTTCTCATTGTTAGTTAATGCATCAATTAATGTTAACTAATGGGACTTTATTGTAAAGTGTTATCTATATAACTAATGGATATTATTACGTTGATGGCGGATTTTAAGTAATGGCAACTTAACATTTTAATATAATTCTGTAGATGAATTCAAGTTAAAAACTTTTATTTCATAGTTTACATTTGTCAAGCATAGTTTTACTAGTATGATTTTTCTCTTTTTGGCTGCATTGAGAGGTCTTATTCTGCTATCTGGATGGACTGTTCTAATTCGAGAAAATGGAAAAGTTCCCATGACTTCCCGGGTAAGTGAATCGAGAGCTCCAGTAACCTGGAAGAGACCCAAGCAGGTGAACTGTCAACTCATCCGGGGGGGGGGAGATTAAACTACTTCAGGAACTCAGGTTCCTTAAAGCACAAGTCCTGCTAAAAAGTGGGCCAAGAGCTTTTCTGCAGAACAAAGCCCTTTCCCTGACCCCCTTTTGCGCCGGCCGTCCGTTCCCCCTCAGGGCTGTCAGTGCATACAGGCTTGATCCTGTGGCACAACTCAATTACATTACCTTAAGTAAACACCCCCCGTCAAACGCCCCAGCCTCCTCTGTTAACTCACGGCCTCTCGGGCATCCTGTCAGCGCTGATGTGCGCAGGGGTGAATTAACATTTGCTCGCAGCATCTGCAAATGGCAGGCCATGTCTGCAATGGGAAATGAAAATGCGGCAAGCGGCGGAGATTAAATATTTGAGCAACTTCGATTAACAATTCCATTCAGGTTGAGGTAACATTTGCTCCAGGGAGAATGTGTGAGATTGAAAGCATTCTTTCTTTGCTTGAGTTCCACATTTTGCAACCACGTGACCGGATTGTGCTGCCATCAAGTCGATGGATGCTCTGTATTGTCGCATATATATCACATTCTTATTTTGAATGGTTAGAGTGTGCTGGAATGAAATTTAAAGGAATAGTTCGCAAAATTTAACATATTGTTCCAAAGCCATTGTTATTTTCTTCTGAAACACAAAAGGATGACTTAAGGCCCCGATATACTCACAGTGAAGTTCTTTTTCATTCCTTGCTTGGGGGTAAAAAGATGTTCAAAATACCTCTGCATTTATACAACAGATTGCTTTAGAGTGAGCAGCTTTATAATACTAAACTTGAAAAATGTGTCAACTTCAATTTCTACTATAAAGCAGCTCTTGAGTGTGTTCATGTTTTCACTCGCAGACATCTGATCTTGACGGACCGAACAGAGGAAATGAACCAGAGAAGATTTCCATGTCAGAGAGGGCGGAACCCCAGAGCCACACCCACCAATGACATCATCACTACGGACCAATGGTAGCAAACTTTCCCAGAAAGTTCGCTTTGGCAAGCTGTTTCAAACCCCCAAAATTAACTCAAAATGATGGCCTGATAGGCCTGATTTTGTTCAAAATGACATCACACCAGTTTGTTCTTTGATTCTGAAGGCCTTTAAGCAGATTGACCGAATTCCGTGTTTCAGTACAACAAAGTGATTGATGATTTATATTCCCAAGTGCTAAGAAGGATAAAAAGCACCATATAAACTGTTCATACCACTTATGCTATTGTTGAGACCTGAAACTCTAAAAACAGAGATAACTGTAGAGCTTTTCTCAAGAGAAAAATCTAGAGTAGAAACATCTCCAT
Organism: Sinocyclocheilus anshuiensis; assembly: GCF_001515605.1. Taxonomy (NCBI): domain Eukaryota; kingdom Metazoa; phylum Chordata; class Actinopteri; order Cypriniformes; family Cyprinidae; genus Sinocyclocheilus; species Sinocyclocheilus anshuiensis. The sequence goes on from NW_015555726.1 coordinate 1,710,420, forward strand.
TTGCTCTCCATTCAATCTCATTGCTGTCTAGGCGAAACAGTTGAGATATTAAAGAGATTCTGTGTGTAATTTCTCTTTACAATGGGTACTTACAAAGTGTTAGCAATTCATCTCCTAAAAGTAGACCAATGCAGTATGTATTTAATTTAATTTAACTGAACACCTAATTATACAATAATATAGTGAAAGTGCAATTCATTGTATGAGAGCCAATAGTTTTGAATAAATAATTTCTAAATGACCACAATGGGATGAACATATTGTGGCAAATTAAAAATATAAATTAAGTAAGGTAAATGCAGGCCTGGTCCCTCATGTCGAATATAAGCCTGAAGCACCATAAGTTTCTCCATTTTAGTGCTGAGCCAAGAGGTCATTAATGGCAGAATAAAGTAGCCACTCTGGATTATTCCGTTTGATTGCTTAAGTGCATGTGGTGATGGGAACTACCCTCTTGCTCTTCAGCTTGATGATTTCTTCTCTAACCTAAACTTTCATGCTCATAGTCTGCCCTCAGCTCTAGGAAAAAGACATACTCAGTGTTTAAAGGTTATCCTCACAAAAAAAAGAAAAAAAAAAGCGCACATTATCAAGATGGACAATATAGCTAAAAAATGCATTTCAATACTTTTCAGCCTTTTGGAGATATATTAAATATCTCAATATTTATGTATTTGCACTGAAATGGCTCAGGGTTTTTCAAATAATCGGAGAAAGCAAATGTAAACCAAACAGCCCCACTGGTGCCAAGTAGATTTCAAAATGTTTAATGTAAGTACTTAAACACAAGTCAAATCTAGTTAACAAGTCATGTTGCACATAACTAAATGATCATAAGGATATTTAATTATTTTCATTTATAAGCACCAATATAACAACATGGTTATGAAGCACAATTTCAGACATCATTCATGTCCATTCTACAAACGGCGCAGGTCATGTTATGTGCTAAATTTAAGAGGTATGATCAAATTCTACAATATGAGCAATAAGCAGTTTGTGTACTTGGACTCGGCTCAGAGATTTTGGACACATAATTTTTTCAGAGTGCAGAGGAATCAACGTCAAGTGTAACATGAAAGATCAAAAATAAGTAACTAAATGAAATTAAGATAAAAAGACATTAATAAATGTCTCCCACTCAAATTGAATTGGTTGAAGACTAGGACTCGACTTGGACTTGGACTTGGATCCAACACTTCTCAGCACCACTAACTATCCTTTTTGATTGACGATGTTCAAACAATGCTTGTTAGTGAACAGCTGTACAGAAGGTGAACAAAACTCAGCTCAACACTGGCTGCTGCTGCACATCCTCTCAAGTTTCACAAACGCAGTACAGTCGCCGCCTATAGTATCTGAATTCCAGCATTTCCCCTTGGACTCCCTCCGATCCCGAGTCCTGTTCTCTCAGGGGGAGTCTGTCGCTTTTCCCCTAAGATTACTCTGTTGGTAAAAGCCAGGTTGCTGCATTTTGTTCCTGCCATCCATTAGAGGAATGTTCTCTCAAGAGGAAAACAACACAGTATTTGTGGGGAGGGGCGGTCTGTAGTTGTAATAAGTAACTTTTATTGATTTTAGATATGAAAACATACTATCAAGCTTGTCCGCAGAAAGCCTAGACATTCAAGGGAATTTGTTTATTAACATAAATGTATCATAAACAGCATAAATAGAGCAGAACTTTTAAAAATGCTCACCAAAGATGCTGAATTTGATGTTGAATTTATTTGTTTGTACAGTATTCTGTATGATACCAGCCTCTGGAACCTATCGATACTAAATCATAACTTTGGGCAATAAATAAATAGCCTTGGACAACTGAAGAAGTAAGGCTAGGGTTGTCAATAATTTATGATAGATAATGATTAATATTTATTTGTAATTATGATTATTATTATTATTATTATGTTTCTTCAGCTAGCGGTTTGATTTTCATTATTAAGGTTAAGTATAGTAACACTTTTTACATGCATTTGTTAGTTTTTACTACTTTTCACATGCCACTTATGTATAGATTTTGCTGTTTTCTCCCAGACCCAGCCTTTCAACCGTATATGAAAATATGAAATATGTAAATCTTAAATATATTATTTTATTTAAAACAAATATGAAAATATAAACAATTTATTCATTCCTGTAGGCCAAAAAAATTTAACTAAACTGTAACTAAAAATTAAATATATAATTTGAATGTCATGTACGTTTTTGCTTTGGAAAAATGCATCTACCAAATGCATTAATTTAAAATAATCATGAAGCTAATATACTGGTCACACTTTATTTTAAGGTCCAATTCTCACTATTAACTATTACAATTGCCTCCATAAACTCCTAATTACTGTTTATTAATAGTTAATTAAGTAGTTGTTAAGTTTATGTGCATTAATATGTGCTTTATAATGCTTTACATTACACTGCTTGACATGTTGAACTGACCTGAATATCAGCACATTGTTCTTTGGGTCAGATAGCAAAATTTGTGAAATGATATCGCACCTCGGTAAATGTTTTAATACCACTATACCATGCAGCTGCAATGCTAGCGTCACATGACTGTAAAGAAAGTAGAAACTGATCAGATAATAACTGAAAGTCTTCATAGAAACAGCAAGTGTCCATTGTGTCCACATATGGCCTTGTAAGTTTGAAATATTGTAATCCAGTGTACATCAAGCTTTAATCAAAGCCTTCATGCAGAGGTTCACAAACTCTGATGTTGCGAATCATAAATTCCCATTTCAACTCCCTCTTCTTCCTGCTGAATTCATTTTGAGCCTTTACCACTGCATAATTTAGTGTAAGATGCATTCTTTATTAACCTGCTATGGTACACCTTCAGGCCAAGGATGAAAGTCTCCCTGAAGCTTTGCCTTGGTAAGGCTTGATGCCCCGTGGAGAAGATCTACGTTGGATAGATGGGGTTGTTTAAATAAGGTCTGGATCATGATTGCTTGAGAGATGATGTGCTTGTTGCAGTGGTGAGATTAAAAGGAAAAGTTCACTCGAAAATTATTACTCACCCTTGTGTCGATTCAAACCTGTATTCAGTATTTCTTTTATATAGTCGCTTTAGACAGCGACTAAATGGTTGCATTTTGCGACTGTTTTTCCCGCTGACTTTTATGTAGCTTGTGAGAAACATCAAAATGGCAATCACTCCAAATGCTGAACAAAGCAGTGCTACCTGTTAGACTGGACGGCAAGCTCAGAGCAAGTGCATTTTAATTCGTATAGTATAAAATCACTATCAAATTTGTTTTTACACCTTTACAGATGTCACTGTTGTTAATAGCACTAAATGTACATCTGAATCCCAACTCAGACTCAGTGCTTTACTGTCAAATGTACATTAGCAACTGCACTTATTTGTGAAATACAAGATGAACCCTTCTGAAAAAGAAGTTTCCTTAAATCTATTAAATATGCACTTGTAGTGTATTTTAAACCACCAAAGCTCTTCTTGCAGATAATATAACGAATGATGAAACAAAATGCCACTTAGAGAGTATACTTTCATGACTGTTTCCTAACATACTGAAGTACACTTTTAAAAAACAATTGTGCACTTTGTAATGTCAAATTAACTAATTAATAAAAATAGATAATAAAAACACAGTAGTAATGAAAAACAACAATTGACAACTCACATCGATATAACAAACATTATTTAAGATTTTTCGTTTCAGTAGGATTAAGGGATCTAAAATATGGTCAAGCAGAATAAAGCATTAATATGTGCTTTATAAGTACTAATAAACAGCGAACATGCTAGTAATATGCATGCTAATAAGCAACTAGTTCATAGTGAGAACTGGTCCCTATAAAGTGTTGCCCCGTCTGGTCATATCTACACTCAAAAAGGAAATTTGCAATAAAAAAAAGGTATAATTTATAATTGGGTTAACTTCATTTTTGTACCGTTAAATTTAGGTATAGTTTAAATCATTAGGTTTTAATAATCTTTTGTCGTGCTAAAAGAAGCACACTTATTTTGATGTGTTGACTAACATAGTAAAGCACATATAAAGTATTTGGTTATGATTTTAACTTTAGTGTGTTATTCAGTATTAAATAAAGTTAAATATAATTTAAATGCACTAAATTGCAACTTCATCACTACAAATGACAGAATTATGAAATGACGTATAAAGCACTTAAGTTGGTCAAAAAATAACTTCAACTAACTGCATTTAATATAAATTTAAACTATAAAAAATTTGATTTAATTCCAAATAACCCAAAAAACATTACATTCATTTTGCACTTGTGTTCTTTTAAAATGTCTTATTTCCATTCCAAGTACTCTTTTTAAAATTATGCTTATTATGTTTTAGTTTCTCTCCCTTTTTTTTTTTGTTTTATAATAGACCTCAGATGGTGCTACCGTGTCAGTCTGAAGCCCTAGAAGAGGAAGTTAATCAATGAATATCGACTTACAATTTTCATCTCTTCCTCACACAAGTCTATCATGTGGATTTAGAAGACTTGGAATACAACACACAAGTCATTTTTGAGCTGAGATGAGTTCACTCTGAACTGACGCTGTATGTAGAGGGTAGGTAAATAATTTTCCAGTGAACTATTTCATATTCTAAACCAACGTCTTTGTTTTTTTGGGGGTTTTTTTGCATTTTTTCATACCAGATAGGAGAACACCCAACGCAGAGTTAATGTTTCTCTGATCACATTCTCTAAACAACGGAGGGCATGTTGTGTGTGGAGCCCACCAGGGCTTGTTTGGTGTTGTGTGCGCCGCTCGCAGTTGGAGTACGAGCCATCTGACTCACTCGTTAGGATGTGTAATTACACTGATGGGGCCTTTCTCTGCTCCTTTTGTTTCTCTGCCTTCTGTCTGTCACTCACTGCCTTGTTATTGAATTTAAAACAAGTAGAAAAAGAGAGGAGAAGACGACGACAAAAAATAAAGAAAAACTGGGAGGAAATACTTTGGAGTATCCAACAGAGAATACAGCCTCATTTCTGATGGTGTCCTAGAAACATAAATCTCATTATAATTTAGAACATCAAGACAATCTACTGTGGAGTAACACAAAATCATGATTAAAGATAACAAAAGATTGAAAAATAAACACATTGGAAAATTCAAACAACTTCAATTTATACATATGCATAAGAACAAGATTCGGCTACTGCTAACTCTGTTGCATGAGAAGGAGGGGTTGGGGGTCTAGTCTCGATCTTTAAAAACTTTGCAAAAATAACTTGCAATGTTGTTTTGCTGTCACATATTTGGACCCAAGTAAGGATTCCTGTTTTTTGCTGCTGCTTGATTAAAATATCTGCATTTGCTTTCTGTGCTTCGTGGCAAAACACGCTAAACACATGCAAAACACAGCTAACAAGATATCCAACCCTCATTACTTACTTTCTTGAATTAGCTGGTATGGAATAGAACTTTTGCAGCAAAACAGCAGTTTTGTAATATAATCCATTGCCTTTCTCCTTCTATTTTTCACCATTTTGTTGCTTATTGTATGGCTTGATGTTCAAAATGTTCTCTGTAAGAGACACAAAGCTTATGAGTTTGAGAGCTGAAAGGAGATTTCCTTCTACCTAAATGTTTCCCATAAAATCTTTTGGCTTAAAGCAATAGTTCACCACAAAAGAAAACTCTGTGATCCTTTACCGTTACAACGTTTCAAACCCCTTGGCTTTCTGTTTTTCATAACGCACACAAAGTTGAAAGGAGGATGGGTCTGTTTCTCTTCAGATGACTTTGAATATACACTTTTAAAAATACGAATCCATAAAGGGGTGTTCAGAACAATTACCATTTTGGGTTCCTCAAAGAACATTTTAATAATCTAAGAACGTTTTTATTATAAAAAGCCTTTGTGCAATTATAAGGTTCCATGGATGTTAAAGCTTCTTCATGGAACTACCGATGCCAATAATGAACCTTTATGTTCAAGAGTGAAGTTATACGGTCTATTATGATACTTTGGTAACACTTTAGGGAACACTACTCACTATTAATTACTTGCTTATTAGCATGCATATTACTAGCATATTGGCTGTTTATTAGTACTTCTAAAGCACATACTAATGCCTTATTCTGCATAAACACATTCTAGATCGCTTAGACCTACCCAATACCTGAACATAACTACTACAACAACTACCTTACTTACTATCAATAAGCAGCTAGTAGGATCAATAGATCACTATCAATAGGCGTTTATTGAGGGAAAACTCTTAGTTAATAGTGAATAGTGTCCTAATCTAAAGTGTTACCGATTTTAATGGTGCTTGTTTGTCATTTTGGAGCTTGACAGCCCCAATTCCCATTCATTTTAATTTAATGGAAAAAAGCCAAGATATTCTTCAAAATCTTTCATGCTCCACATAAGAAAGTAAGTCGTACAGGTTTGAAACAACATAAGGGTGAGTACAGTACATGATGACAGCATTTGCTTCTTTATAATTTCAGAATAAAGTTTTATCTTCAAATGAGCACTATAAGCTGTACTAACACCTTTCCATTTATCTTTTTGTTTCCTCATTCTATTAGCAGGTGCAAAGCTTTAAGTTATCTCGTGAACCACATAAACACACAAATGTTATTCTAGGCGGCTCTCAGCTACAAACACCATACAGGTCTCCTCACGCTGATAGGAACACTACTATTATGTTATCTCTGAAGCCTGAATTCCCCTCTATTCTTTGTTGTTTTGTTGTGTCTTTGTTGTGTGTTTTATCATTAGGAAACAGAGCGCAGCTGGGTCTCGGCGAGTCTATGAGAGTGACAGAATCCACTGCTCACCGCTGTCCTCTTACATTCTGTTTATCTCGCTAAAACCACTAGAGTATAAATTACTCTTTGCTAACCTGAGCTACTAGATAAAATATGCTCCCCTCTGAAAACTCCTCACAATCTACTATTGAGGATCTGGAGGGTTAGGCTCTATCTATAGGACTGCTGTATGGAAATCAGTGGCGAGCTTGCCTTTTCAGTATGTGTGTGCAAGTGAGAAAGAAAACAAAGCCTATATTAAACAGCTAGGAAGAGGAAATGGAATATAGCCCCGAACTGTCTTTTCTCAAATAGCATTACAGTAACTCCAAAAAAGCATTTACGGATTGTTCAGCTTTGTCACTATTTACTCCCTCTTACCTAGTTTCCAACTCTGTATGAACTTAATGAAGACATTTTGAAGAACTTTGACGTCCAAAAAATATCAAAGGAAGTGTCATCTGCAAATAAAAAATTATTGACCTTGTATGAAAAGTGAATGAATCATTCTTTGAACCAAGGTGACCTGGTACGCAAATGATTCACTTAATGATTCATTCACAAAACAGAATGATTCATTCACAAATCAACTCACAGACTCCAACTGCAGCAATTCTCAATTCACTAAAGATTATCAGTGAATAACAACTTAAATGTGACTCCATTCCTCAAAAAAAACATGTATCGTACGACTTAAGAGGACATAGGATATAGCATAGAATAATTCATATGGAATACTTTTATGGTTCTGTGTCACTTTACTTGTATGGAAAACAGCTAAGTAAAGATTCTTCAAAATATCAAATTACAAGAAAGAACATCAAACAGGTTTGAAATTATATAAGGGCTATTCCTGAAAGAGTTCACCTGCACAGCGACAATGACAAGGCCTGGCCTTCACTGATAACCCAGAGAAAAGTTTCTAAAGGAATTCACAGTAAGCTGCATGCAATTGAAAAGCCTCTTTGGATACATAACACCATCATTACGTGGTGGCGGTAACGTCACTGCCTTATCATCCTACCTTCCATTATCTGAGTAATGGAAGTTAACAGGCTAAAGACTATTTGTAATTATTCGAATGCAGAGACAACAGCAAATAAGTGGATTCAGAGTTGCTTCTGTTTAGTAAAAGCTTGATTTGCATAGACGATCACATAAATACCGGGCTATAACATCATTTAAATGTCAATTCAGAGAATTCTCTCTTAAAAAAAGAAAAAGATCACTCATTTAGAAGCCGGCTGGGCTGTTCCACAGAACCGCAGTGTTTTTGTTGCTTTTTTTTATGCCTTCCATTTCACATCCTAAATGCTCCTTCTCCATTATCCACAATTATCCAATCAGTTTCCCGCCACCTACTCGCCCAAAACCGGGGCCTTTTGCTGGGACAGATGTGCTCGCCAGCCTCCCAAACCTTTTAGTGCATCAGATGACTTTAAATGACTTCAAACTTTATTTATTTATTCAATCGTAATAATACATTTTCCTTTTGCAGTAACGCGGCTCCATCAGTCTCTAATGCCCCAGGGCGACCAGATGTTTCTCCAGCCATATGGCATCCCAATATCTCTCTTTCTCTCTCTTGCACACTCTTAGTCTGTTTCTCTGTCTCTTTTCGCCTTCAGCCGTTACTCTACTCTGTGTCCATGTTCTGTATCTTAATTCTGTGTCTTATCTGGCATTTGGCATGATTGCAAACTCTTGGCCTTTACCTGATTAATCTGATTACAGAAATTCACATCTATACATAACCTGGGTGACTTCATTTCTATTTGTAGCAGTGTCATTGCTATCTGCTGCATTTGGACATGTGGGTTGGGCAACTGCATTTAATATGAGAAGATATGACATTCAAATAAACAATTTTACCATTTGAAACGTACAAAAAAACTACTGCTGCAATGCAAAATAGCAAAGCAGAAATCACACACATCTTAACTTACCTAGCAGAATCACAGCAGGATGTTTTTCAGTGACAGGGTGCTAGTGTCCATTCTGGAGCCGTTTTGTGTCTTTTGATCCTGGGCCAAAAAGAGAACAAAAAATCTGCTAGTCTCGACTTACTGTAGGAACTGATATCACTGGAGGTCACGGTCAGTATAACGTCTGCACCAAGTAAAGTTTTCAAAATAATAAATAACCGGATCCTGATTTGCTGGTATTGAAATTTCCAGAACCATTGCAAATACGCAGTTCAAAACTCACAATAGACAAAATCCCTTAACATGACTCGTTTATCAAAAAATGAACAAGAAACTTTGTCCAAGGAAGACCTTAATGGCACCTTCATTTATAAATGACATAGAGACAGAACTAATAAAAGTTACCATTTGCACTATTTATATGGCTGAATGAATGTATCCGGAGACCAACAAAGTGAGCCTCCATGAATATTACTGTGCAACATTAACATGTTTCACACATTTACTGATTTGTGTGTGTGTGTGTCATCACAATAGTTCTAACAAGTCTTTAAGAAACACATATAACGAAACGTTAATTGTCGAATTAGGTAAATACTGCATTAAATGTGATGAGTTAAGCTTATTTAATGCATCCCAGTAAAATCAACCAATAAATGTTAATTCGATAAACCTCGAATGAGTTGTTCAAAAGTTGTTCATAATATACATAAAAGTGTTTACATTTAAGATGCTGTTAATATGTAGATATTGTATCAGTGTCTAGATGTATGCTAGAACTGCACTTTTACACACTAGTCTCTTCTGTGGTTAAAACCTTGGGCTTTTGCTGATCTAAAGGGAGCTGCATGTATTTCACATGTCTGTGATAAATAAGAGATGAAGAGTGCATGCAGTGAGTAACAGCACCGGCAGGAGTTATTTACAGATGTATTGATGCACTGCTGGTATCACTTCACAGTGGCATACTCAAAGAGTTGTAGGCTAAATTTACAGAGTTTTGACAACTCTTCACATAAAAAGAATCTGTATTTTCTATATGTCTCTCTTCTCAAAAGCCACTTAGGATGCCCAGCAATCACCATAACAGTCTGGATAACCTTAAACAGAAATCCTGTTCACCATGCATTATCCATCTAACCATCTATAATCCAGCTAATGCACCTCTTCACATCCATAATGCATCTTTCATTTCAAATTCCCTTCCATTCATCCATCCATCAAACCTCAGGGGCCCTTTTGCAGCACTAGAACTACACTTGCAGTTCTTTGTTTGCTTTCTTCATTTCATCATTCAATTATTGCCTCTATTTTTCATCCAATGAGCTCTCAGGACTTTTAATGTCATCCTTGTTTTCGAGTGTAAATAATCACCCAGAGAGAAAATCAGCCATGGCTTGTTTTCTCATTCCTTTGTAGCTTTAGTTAATGGATGTCCAGAACATCAGAGTGTCCTGTTCAATAAGTCATTTCAGAGGAGGGACTACAGTGTTTGGTTGCTGGTTTTCAATTTCCCGACTTCCACACATGCTCGGGAGTTACCTTAGTATTACCTCTGCATCGCCAAACGCATTCGATTACAATTATACCAAATTGTAAAAATAACAAACTCAAACCAGCTTTCACTTAGATAGACTACTGCAAACTCTGAGGGAGATATCAGAAAGAAGTTCAGTTCAGTTTACAGTAAAGAAAAAAAAATGGATTATGGATTTTTATGCCACGAACTGGCATATTTGTAAAGAATGAGAAATCATTCTTCTAAGATGTGACGTGCATCTTCTATGAACAAAGCAAACAGCAGCATGAAATGTAACAGATGTTATGATGGGTAAAAATGATTGTGATCACCCTTCATATCTAAGGCCACGGAGCACTTAACACAATTTAGAGAAAAGCTCACCTCTGACCTTTTACCACATTGCACACTTTTCTTTCTCTTTTCTCTTTCGCCAAAGAACATGGCCTGTTTTGCTCGTGCTACAAACAGGGATTTAGCCTCACTGTCTCTGTCGAAGTGCCTGGGGGCAAATAAAAAATAGAGGTCTTCGACAATGGTGTCCTCATACAGTGAAAGGCTTTCAGCTTCACACACATAAGGCCAATGTAGAAAACAGAGTAAAAAGCCCTCTGTCTACAAAAGCAAAAAAACGAGGCACTTTTATGGAAGAAAGAATGGACTCCATGTTGGGCTGCTAAGGGTGGTCTAAACTAGAAAAAAAAAAAGTGATGTTGAAGGATACTGTAGAAGGGTTCTGTTGATGGATACAACAGAAGGCAGTAAACATTAATTTTATAGCTCACAAATATGGTTTTTATTTGTCTGAATAAATTTAAACAGAATAAATGTATTAGCATCTAGTCTATATTAACAATATGAACATCTATAAATTAATGAAGAACATTCAGTCTATTTGTCCATCTTCTGCTCATTCGTATCAGCAGATTTGTATACAACCCTGTTGTTTGGTCTTATATGTTTTCAATCTTTTAATAATTTAGAGTTCATCATTACTTTTACTAAAATTCTGATTTACTGGGATAATTCACATGAAAATTAAAATTCAGTCATCATTACTCACCCTAATGTCACTGTTAAACAACAGTGCAATCCACTGATCACACTGTACTTCTATCCCTCACAGCCTAGCTTACATTATTTAGGCGGAAAGATGCTAAATTAATTTGTTGGCCAAATTTGGGATGGAAACAAATGATGTGTCATTTTAATGTCCATTCTGAGTTTTCTATATTTGTAGAACTGTGCCTGAAAAAAAAAAAAAAACACTTTACTTGGTATGCAAACTGTAGAATGTATTGTGAAGACTCACTTTTTCTTGCTTCCTCTGAAAGACTGGCCGTTTTGGAGGCAAACATTACACAATTTTAACTAAATTAAACTGCTCTCATTTATAAGTCACAATCTCAGCAGTGTCCAAATCTTGGAGGGCCTCTGTACTGCAGAGTTTGTTTCTAACCCCAATTGTCTAGTTCGATTTTGGCGGAGGATGTCCCATTTCACACTGTTTGCTGAAATCTTGCCCTCTTCTGACTGAGGTTCATCACACTTACCAATTAGGAATGAAAGTTTGGATCAAACTCGAGCAGAAGTCAGTTCTTCTTTGCTTGAAGCAGCTCATTCGTTGGTCAAGGCCATCCCAGAGACTGCCTTCGATTATTTTAGACTAGTTAGACATTGTGTTAGAGTCTGCAAGGCCATTAGCTCTGCGAGGAGTTCAGTCGGTGAAACTGTTAACACCCACCTGCTGAGAGATGCAGCAGCGCACAGAAGCAAATGCTACAAAAACGTTACTGCAAAGGCAGCAAGATTAGTAAAAAATAAAAACAAAATACTGAAATGTGCTATTGCTAGACGGCGTAGTCAAGGACTGGGAAGGTCTTCCTAGCATGAAATATTCAGTGAAGTCTTGTGGGGATTTGAAAACGTCAAAAGGTTTTGGTCGTATTAAACATGTTGCTTTATTCCAACGTGTATTCTCTATACACTTCTAACCCCTTCGCTTCCTCCTTCTCATCATCTTCTGCCCCTTCACCCCCATCCTGTCCATCTCTAAAAGTGCCTCAGGACCTGAGAAAAGAAGCACCTGCTAATGATATCTTGCGCTGCAGTGGCCACAAGAACATCTTTAGCAATTTCCTGCCTCTGATCAGATTCCCACTTCAAACACCCATGAATTGCTTGCACACACCCGCCTTGCCCCCGAAACCCTTGACAAACCATGTGTAGAGGAGGAGGAAGCCGTAGCAGGGGATAAACCAGGCTCAGCAGCATCGAGGAGCTCTGTGTGCTCGGGCTGCCCACTTTAGAGCTGCCTGCTTAGCAGGATCAGCTTTGGCAGAGTCATGGCAAAGTGGATCACTTCATCCACCAAACCCCAGGCCAGGACTGAGACTAAAAACCGGCCCTATGGAAACTACACCATCCCATCACAACCCACAACGCATAATCTGCCACTATATGTATTCCGGTAAGGTGGACAAACAGAGAAACAGGAGTTCACTAAACGAATAAAATATAGGGGCAAATAAGGTACAAGGACAAATAGAATGCAAATGAATCACAATAATATGCATTTAGAAAATAGAGAGTGTAGAGAATTGCCAATTCATGCAGACTTTACTGTCACTGTGTATTTTAATTAGGCTCACAGATTGCACCTTATTCACAATGTTCAGTGTTATTTGCGTGGTGCAATTAACAATGCGCTATTACTGCCAGCTGAAAGTGAGCGGTAAACCGAATTGTACGTTAAATTGTAACACATTAACCAATTAACATGTAAACATGCTGGACGAAGCCGAGCTACAATCTATCTAGGTCTGTTAGTCCGACTCTGCAAATACCAGATGATTTCAGTCAGACTGAAGCTTTTACGTGACATTTAAAAAAGACAAATTATTGCTTTAGTCCAAACTAAATTATATCTTTAAAGTGCATGTACTGAGTGATGTTGGTCAATTTGGCTCTCTCTTAAATGCTACAGTCAGAAAAAAATTGCAAAAATTTTATCTTTAGGGGTATAACAACTTGTCAAAGAAATATCATTATACCTTATTTGCCCCTAAAAGGGTCATAGTAGTACCTTAAGGGCACAAATTACCAACCCATTCTCACTCCCAATGCATCAAAAACTGAAGCATTGCACTACTAAGATGCTATAGGTATCCCAGGTGTCGCTATATTGACGAACAATAATTCCATTGCTTTCAGTTGTTTGCCTTTTGTGCATCAGATCAAGACACATTTAATTCTTGGGTTGGGTTAGGTCAGGGGTAGGCAAGTTCGGTCCTAGAGAGCCGCAGTCCTAGGACCGAACTTGCCTACCCCTGGGTTAGGTGCTCAGAAATGTCTAGAATAAAGTGCAATGTAAAAAAAAAAGTGACTGTTTAAATTGAAAATCATACTCCAACATGTGCATCATAGTGACAAAATTATACCCCGATATAAAAGTTCACGACAATGACTTTACCATGCCTTTCACATTTGTGTTTTGGACGCCCACAGTTTCTCATTGAAAGCAATGGAGTTCCTGGTTTGTCGATATAGTTACGCCTAGGGGTACCTTTAGTGTCTTAAAGGCACTTTTATCAGAAAATATCCAAAAATCACTATTTTGTTGATTTGTGTACTTATATTATCCCAAATGTTTCCAACAATGTTTAAATCCAGAAAGAAAAATCACAATTTTAACCAGTGAAATGGTTCAAGTCATTCGAATACAGTGTGTTTAAAAGGGTTTGACCATGCTTCAGTTCTTGATACCTTGGGAGTGAGGTTGACATTACTACTCTAAGTTAATAATATGCTTATTTTAGGGGTACATAAGGTACAAATTAATCATTTTAATGGTACTGTCCCAGTGACAAACTGTTGTACCACTAAACCTAAAATTTTGCACTTTTTTCTGACCGTGTACATTTTCTCCTTATTATCCTAGAGTTGCTTGTTGTGTACCCAAGTTCGGAATATATCTTTCATTCACATCAACTAAACAAACAGAACTCTGACGTCAAACATTAGATGTCAGATTTGCGCCGAAAGCTCTAATATGTAAACTACCAAAGTGACTATTATCTCGCTAGCTCACATGCAATCAAATATATACAAGGTTATGAGAGGAAGAGAGCAGAAGAGAGAAAGACTCAGGGGGCTGTAGGGAACTCTATGGAGGTTTGTTTGTGTGTTTCCAGGCCTCATCACTCCACCAAAACACATTAATCTTTCATCAGTCAATTCTCTCTGTTCTGAATGCAAGTGAATAAAGCAGATCACACTTGGCATCTCTACATTCCCAGCATGGCCCAGTACAGAGTAATGGAGTGATTCGGGGAAATGATTTGCACACACAGATTCGAAGCGTTCTGAGAGCGCACGCACACACCTGTACACCAGAGTGGTCGAAATCAACTCGAGTCAAGAGGGACTGGTTAAGCCTCTTACAATTCAACTCTAGTTCTTCATCTGCACTTTTACTAATCCACTACTCTCTACTCTAAAAGCTCTCAAAATAACAGAAATGCCCGGCTTTTGTACTGTTATATTAGTGAATGCCGGCGCAGTGGTGTACCTCTAAAGATTGCCATGAACAAGCATTCAGAAAGCCAGAGAATGAAAAGGCTTTACAAGCAAGGCTCTTCAAGGTATTTTGTCTCTCAATCTAGATTGATTCATAAACTCAGATGTGCAAAAGGGTGCTAGTGAATAGCATAAAAAGCAAGGCCGAGTTTTTTTTCAAGACCATGAAGCATGTTTTGTTTTTGTCTTTTGTTAAAGCTAAACTGTGGAATTTCTGTGCCACCAGATTCAAACAGAACTGTAAAAAATAATGCCTGTTATAAAGTATATAATAATGCACTGCCCTTGTCTGTCACAGGTCAAAAAAACGGATTCATGATATTGGTTGATGTCCTATATATTTTTTATTACTGAATATTCTGTTTCATCTGGAAATGTCACTTATATGTCACAGTTTGCAAATGCCCTTTCATTTAGACTTAGATTTATTTATGATTATTTTTTACCTAGTACTACAAGTGTCTATTTCATAGTGTTTTAATTTGTTTTAGTTTTTAAACATAACTTTTTAATTAAAATGATAATATAGTACTTGCACATTTCAAATAAGACAGGCAGATTGATCAGTTTAATTTATGCTACTAATTTATTATTATTTTTATAACAATCACATGTTTTCTACTATTTTGTTTAGACATTTGCTGAATACTGTATTTCGTGTTGCACTGACTGGTGTGCTTTCGTAATGGATTCAGACCTTTATGTTAAAATAACAGTTGTTTATACACTACTGTTCAAAAGTTTGTTCAGTAAGATTTTTTGGATAGAAATTAATACTTTTATTCAGCAAGGATGCATTAAAAGAATGACATTTATAATGTTATAAAAGACTTCAATTTATATTATTATATACTGTCAATTTATATTATTATATTTATTATATTTACTTTCTATTCATCAAAGAATCAGGGATAAAGCATCACAGTTTTCTGTCTTAAGCAGTAATTCATATTACTGATCCTTCAGAAATCATATTAGAATGATTTCCAAAGAATCATGTGACACTGTAATTTAGTCCTGTATTTAAATAGAAGACCGTTGTTTAAAAATGTAATAATAGTTCAAAATATAACTCTACATTTTTACTGTTTTTTTTCTTTTTCCAAATAAATTCAGCATAAAATGTTTCTTTGACAAACATTTCAAAATCGTGCCAACCCCAAACTTTAGAACAGTTGTGTAGCAATAAAATACCAATATAAAAGTGATATTTTCTTGTTAAATAAAATACACCTCATCTTATGGTTCTAAAATGAGTTGCTAATGTTGTTTCATAATGACTTAAAGAGGATATATGCTACTTGTGATGATGATTTATTTTTATCCAGTATGACAAGTTAATTTTATAAATACATTTAATGCCAATATCTTTAAGTTTGATGAACTGTCATTTTCTAATTTCTAGGGACAGAACAAGACTTCAAGTAGTCCAATAATGGCTATAAGAACAGCAGATTCAATTGAACCCTGTGAAGCTTCATCAAGTTTGGCAAGGACACACGCAGAGACCAACATGCATCTGTAAGCACACAATCTGACGTCTATGCACTTGTCAAATGGCATATCCAAGGTTTAAGTCACTGGGGCTAATGCAAACTATTAATTACAAGCTCGGGGTGGGGGTGACATTTAAAGAGTGGGGAAGAGGCTGGCCCGTTCACTCAGCCGTTACAGTAAGCTTATTAAAAATTTAACAGCATCGTTGTGAGCAGTGAGTCATTCTCTCCAAAAACCCCTGATAAATGATCGCCTTTATTTCACAACATCAGAGAACAAAGACAACAGATGGAAATAGAACACTATGTTGATACATAAAACTGTATTTCCCACTGAGAGTTATGAAGACAAATACGGAGTGGCACAGCAGCAGTCGTTTTAAAGTGCATCAGATGAAGCATTATAACTAGTTTCATGCATTTAATGCCTGCATTTACCCAGAACTTTGTATAAAAAAAATAAACCTGGCAACAAATCCTCAGCACGTATCTTATCCGTTGCACTGCAGGAACTTCTGTCAGAGTCAGTAGCATTTTGACAGGTTCATTCTGTGTTGTGTGAAAACGGCTCTTGATTAATGTTTGAAGTGGTTTCGAGCTTTGTCCTCCTCAAAAAGACGCCCTCTTTCACTTCTTAATCATCCTCTTTTTCTTTCTTTCTCCTTTGCTGCAGTTGTTGTCGCCTCTCTGTCAAACAGAAAGCATTTCTGTGCTCTCACCATTTAACTCACGTTCTCTCTGTATACGGTCTCGCTCTCCTTATCCGTCTCATCTTTGTCTCTCTGGCTGTATTTCTTGCTGATTTACTACTAATCTGTTCATCAGACCGTCCCTGTCGTCCCTTGCTAAGTAACCAGATGTCTTCTGACCACAGGCTGTTAAGCTGGAGTGAGGACATGCTGCCTGTGTTTTTGTATTATTTAGGCTTGTTTACAGGCATGGTGACAAATATTAATGGGGGATGTGGTCTCGTCGAACTTTTGGGGTATAATCATTACATTTTAACACCATGTCTTTACCAGGCATTTAATCTAAATGCAAAATTTGTTCAAGCCACGTGAATTAATGACTGTCTAACTGGTTACATCAGCAGCAGACTGAACAAACGCACAACTCAAATTACAATAAATAAATAAAAATTGCTCCATTGTTTGTAAATTGTTACATTAAAGGGGTCATTGGATGCCCATTTTCCAGAAGTTGATATGATTCTTTAGGGTCTTAATGAAAAGTCTATAACATACTTTGGTTAAAATTTCTCAATGGTAGTGTAAAAAACACCCTTTTTACCCTGTCAAAATCAGCTCTGTTTTCAGCACGTGGTTCTAGTCCATGTTGCTTTAAATGCTAATGAGCTCTGCTGACCCCGCCCCTTCTCTTCCGTTGGTGACGAGCCGTTCTCATGATACTGTTTACTTTAGCCATGGAACTTGCTAACTAGCACGTTATTAGGAAAGGCGATTTGCAAAGATTCATAAAAAACCCTTATACTCACTTCTACTGTAGATGAAGCTGGATCACGACTGATTCACGCGAACATAGACGCATTTAGGCAGATCGGGGATCGGTGCATTCACTTCAAAATGAAAGTAACGTTAATTCTCTGCGTCTTCAGCGGCTCAGATGTCAGAAGTAAATGATGACTGCTATGTTCATTATTACATCCAACAACAGAACACCTCAATAGCTATGGAGCCATTCTTGTCTACATCTGCTCTGGCGTCGAAATAATGGCAGTCGGACTGTTACAGCTCACTCAGGGCGGGTCTAGGGTAAGACAACAAAAGTGAATTTTGCATCCGATGACCCCTTTAAGGAGGTATTTCCGCCTCATCTGACACTTAAAAAGTCTGGGGGAAAAATCACTTAATTTAAATAATATATTTGACTTGAATAAAGCCAGTTAATTTAGATGCATCCACGTTGTGAACATTTTTCAGAATAACTGACAAAACATTTTTATAGTGTAGGCAACATAAACCTCCACACAGATTTTAATGACTCATAAACAATTGCAGTATGCCAGTAATAGTTCTCAAATGCAAGTTGCTCTAACTGTAATAATAATGCTGTCTGTGATTCTAGGATACGAAATAATGACCAGATTTTAATAATCTCCACCGCTGTGACAGATATTAATTCAAACCTAGTCCTGAAGAAACATACTTCCGTATTGGATTCCGGTTAATAGAGAGAGGAAATGAGAGACACCTGAAAGTAAGATGAGAAACTGAACAACTTCCTGCACTTCCCTTTGTGAGCTCTGTATGCACTGGCGCGGTGGTTGGAGCATTTGAGTGTTACTCTGTTTTGGCATTCTCCAGAGCTCTTCAGTGCCCACCAGATACTCTATATCTCCATTTCTGAGAGGCTCTGAAAAATGTAATTAGCTTATAACCATTTAGCTACATTAATATTCATTAAAATGGCATTTTGAACTAAATGCTAATTACAGCCAGATGGACAGACGCATTCTACATTTTTGTTGTTGTTGTTGGTTTGTTTGCTTTCTTGTTAATTGAAATCACTTTTGACGAATGAAACACTGAGGTGAAAAGAACAGAAAGGCTTTTTGGAGTTTTTAAAAGGATGCCAAAATGTGTGTGGTGAGAGCAGGGCCAGGTTTAAAATGTTTGGGTCGGCCAGCAAACAAATAAATAAATAAATAAAATGTGCAGATCAATTCCTCCAATCGCTCATGGCCAGCAGGGGCGGGCCAAATCTCCCCAACATTTGTCCAAAATATCGGTTTGTAAAAAATGCGTTTTTATGATATATTGCAGTGTTTATTATAAATGATTTATCCATGCACATCATTTTTTTTATTCATGTGCCCTTGTAATCTTTAAACAAAACGATTTACTTTCCCCTTCTTGTTTTCCCCTACATCCAACAATACAATCAATTCATAATGGACAAAATCAAGTCCCACCTTATATATATCTTTTTTTTTCAAGAAGCCCTTTCACTTCCATTTCATGCAACTTGTGTAACATTAAGCCTACCTCCACACCTCCAGAGGTCGCCCTCTCCTGAATGTTATGAGTGGTATCTCAGTGATTAAAATAACCTATTTTTATCATTTCCTGTTTGTGTGCTTAGGGTGAATTCAAAATAGCAGACTACTCTTACTATGTCTACATGTAAAGATATGGGAGACGTAGTAAGAGTAGTATGGTAGTATGCTATTCCAACAGCAGGTGACTTCCAAATGGTATTTTTGTACTCTTGAAAGACTCTGTGGAAAGGTGAAGATATTCATGGCATCGTTCCAAACTAAAGTGAATTTCCTTTCATGAAAGTCCTTCAAGGCTGTTAATAGCAGACTACGGTCCCTTCGAGGAGGTGATATCAATTTCTGTACATATAGTGCTTAGGTGAACAAATAATAAAAATGTACAAATAACAATAGTAATAATGACATATTGGCTGTGTCGGATAAAGCCACAGAGCACTGCACAGATGACATATTTTTGTAGGGCAACCCGGAAGTTAGCCTTACCCTGCTTCCCTTGACAAAAACACAACTGGATTGTTCTATTGGCTTTTGGATAACTGCAGAAAATAAGCTCTGTGAACAACGAAAGTTTTTAATACTTTCATGTTTAGTTCATCAAGATAATCTTCACAAATTAACACTACTTTTTTATGAATTTTGAAGCCTCAAAACAATCACCAGAAGTGAAAAGCTTAAAGTAGAGACCATAAACTATCTACAACATAGTTGCATTACTTCAAGGTCACCATCCCTAAACTCTTTCAGTCATTATTTAAAAAACATTTTCTCTGAAAGCTTGAGTTAGAATAGTTTGCAAGAGCCTGATTATAAACAGTGAGTCTGTGGACTAGTGAGTAGATGTGAGTGTGATGATGCTTAATGTGCCAAAATATGTTTTTATATTTAAAATATATTTAGTTTGTGTAAACCACAGATCTTATTTCAGCCATTTAACCAAAAAGACGTTCAAAAAACCAACTGAATTCAGGATGATGGATCCGGGAATGCAACTCATTTCTGGGTTTTGGCCTAATATACATCATACCATGTCTATTACGGCTGTATCCAAAATTGCATACTTCCCTACTATATAGTACATGAAAAACAGTATGTGACGAAAAAAAAAAGTATGTCCATATACAAAGTATTCATAAAAGATTAGGTAAAAAGTTCCAAGGTGACCTACTATTTCTGGTGAGATTTGACACTTTACTATCCCATGAGGACATGGGAGAGGATTTGTGATTGGCAGTGAAGTGACGCAACTGATGCTGGTAGGTCACATGACAATCACAACAAGGCCAAGGTAGTACGCCCGGATTACATTCCTAATATACAGAACATACTTTTTTAGCAGTCACAAAGTAATTACTTATTCAAAATAAGTACCTACTCAAGAGAGTATGTGATTTTGGAGAGTATGCCCATACACGTTTTTCTGTGCTTTTTGACATAAAACTATATGCAGGGGTGCACATAAGTGGTCCGCAGGTCCGCATGCGCGACCAAAATAAAAAATGCGCTGTATAAATAAATTCTGACAGCGCATTTGTGTACCGACATGGATGACAGCTGTTAATGCACAATTACCATTTTAAAT
>NW_015555726.1:1731519-1731894 GCF_001515605.1 Sinocyclocheilus anshuiensis
TTCAATCGGAGTACTTATACTTATATACTTACTTGCCGGCAACCAAAATAAAAGCCTGCTGATTTTAAGGTTGAAAACGATAAATTCATATTAAACAAGAAGAAGAAAAATATTAGCATTTTATTTTTAAGTTTACTATAAAATAATTGTAGTTGTATTTAATACACCCTTTTTATTTTTTATATTTATTATCACACTTTATTTTTTTTGTTTATTATTAAAACATAAAAAAATATATTTTAGTTAAAAAAACTAACTAAATAAAGTGCAATATTATTATAATAATATTATCACTATTATTCATTTATTTTTTATAGTTATATTTAATGGGTCACACTATGTGCAGTGTGAGGACCAAACCAAATCTCCAGGTTC
>NW_015555726.1:1731996-1741895 GCF_001515605.1 Sinocyclocheilus anshuiensis
TGCTTGATATGTCCCGCCCTGTCTTCCTGTTTCAGTTAAAATGACGTCAACACATAGAGTAACACTGCGTGTTTCTAAGCATTTCAGGGGACCTTTAAACTGACAGTAATCAAAAAAGCCCATGGACAGGTTATTGCTGATAGGATACCACATTAGATAAGGCAACGAACAAGTAGGTTACAGAATGAAATTAAATAAACACTAGCCATGAAGAAGTCTATGCTATTTCATTCAGGATTGTGGTTACATTGTGGTTCCAAGTCATGCTAAAACCATTTATAAGAGCATTAGACAAAGTTATCATCTATATAGCAGTGGTTATTAATGAAAACTATAACAATAATATGTATTGTTGCATGAATAATAAACAACTGATAAAATGATCCACTCCTAACCTATAGTAAAGTATTGAAATTTTGATGCATGATGATAATTTCACAGTGCTCATCACTCCAAAACAGAGAAAACATATTTCACAAACATCTACGTGTCTGTCTCTTTTAAAATATTTAGTGTATTTGAGTTGTATTTGTAGGGGTTATTATAGCACAGTTCTTGACCCCACACCAGACCTCACTAATGAGGAGTTAGGGCAGCATTAACACTGAGAATTGATACAGTTTGATTGATTGATGCAGCCATGGTGAGCATAAGAAACTTCTTTCAAAACATTTAAAAAAAAATCGTACCGACCCCAAACATTTTCTATCACTATGTTGTAGACTTCACTAGATCTTCATGTCTGTGTTTTTTAAGTCAAAGTTTCATTTTTCATATCAAAAATGGTACACAGAATCTTGTTATCAGCATCACCAACTTATAATAAATAAATGAACGGCAATAATAGTTTTAATACCTGGCTTAAAATATTGCTTATTGCAAATATTGTTTACTTGCTATTCAACAAGATTGTAGCTTGACGTTTTGAGAAAGCTCATCTCAATTTAGTGCAATACACATCAGACGATCCGTAAAACTTTTGTGTAAATTGTTTTGGCGGCTCATTATTGAAGTTCTGTCCACAACAATTACAAGATTTTTTTTTTCAGGCTCTTTTCAAACATTGAGCAACAACTTACATAGTTTATGCTTGGCTGCTTCCATGAGGTCTCTTCTGCTTGGTGTTGGAGACAGAGTGTGGGTTGGAAAGAGATATCCCGAGTGGGCAGAACGAAAAACAAGCAATCCATCAATAAAGAACCTCCATCAATAGTGCCCTCTAGAGGAGGGGGTCAAAATAACAGAACTGGTGTGGGAAAATAACACATCATGTAAGTCAATGCAATGAAGATAGGAATGGTTGCTAGGGTGGGTGCTATATGGTTGCTAAGGTGCTCTGAGTGGTTACTATGTGGGTACATGCTGTCAGATTCCGTCCCTAATCTCTATGATACTGCAAAGTTGTGTATGTAATTTATATGATTTACAAGGACAGCAAAATGTTCCGTACATCTTACCTCGCCACATCAACAACACTAATTTAATAGTCTCCATAATGATACAGTCAGCAGCAGACAGTGAAAAGAGCGATACCTCTTTAAAGCTTTGATAGCAGTGTTCCTGTATTTATGGGCTAAGAAAACTTCTTACATGTCATTAGAGTCTGTTAATGCATGCTTTAGATGATCATCATGATGTGAGGGCGATTATTCTTTGGGTAATGAACCAAACAAAGAGAATGGATGACCAAGGCGAGTTTAGAGCTGCGTGGGAGGACCAGACAGGGGGATAAAGAGACTCGCTGGAGAATGGAGAGAGAGCGAGTCTGGTGTGAAGAGAGGAGACATGCAGAGATGTGTACAGTTCAGAGGCAGGTCAGCGTGGTGAGGAGGTGGGGCAGAGTTTTGATGAGCAGTGAGAAGCGACTGGTATTTGGGGCCGAGGTGTCGTCTCTCTGCGGGGGGGTAAGTTTCGATGTGGCAGGTGGGGAGTAAACACAACACGGAAATGACACAAACTCACAAAACACACAGAGGGGGGTCGGTGCTGCTGGAAACGCTCCCCAAAAAAGAAAAGACTGTGTGTGTGTGTGTGTGTGTGTGTGTGTGTAGTGGCATGGAAAGAAAGATTGAGCAAAGGATGAGGATGCAAATATTTTTTTCTTGATCTTTTGAGAATAAACAGTTCATTGAACTAGGAAAACATACTGTAATTTTCAATACACAAAACTTCCTCCCTGGTGGAAAAAGAGCACTTACTGAATCTAAGCTGTAAAAAAGGCTCATTCTGAACTTGTTCACAGAATGAAGTTTTTCACCGTTTTAAGATAGTTTAGTAGAACTAGTGAACTTGTTTAAAGAATTTTTGTACTGTACAATCTTGAGAGGGAGTATAAAGATCTTTATCAATATTGTTATGACGTCTGTTTTTTTCGACAGCTTAAATAAAGTTATATGTTCTAGCTCTATATGTTCTACATATAGAGAAATTGTATAATAAATGTTGGCCTTTGCACAGTTGGATTTTTTCATATACTAAATAGAGCACATTTATTGTTTAACGTTAAATAATTATTTATTATTCCATCAAAATGTATAATTATTGAAGAAAGTGTAAATTTCAAACTCATTCCTGATAGCACACATACATCTCAGAGCCGTCTATTTGAAGTGCATTTTTATATCTGGAAGATGTTTTTTTTACAGTGTTTTAAGTTGTTTATGATTAAAAATGTATGTAAAACTGACATCTTACAGATGTTTGTACACAGCAGATGCTTTCCAGATCTTTAACAAACATATTGCAGCTGTACATCTGAGATCTAGAATCTCTAATTAGGAGTTGACTTTGAACTTAAAGAGTTTACCCATTAATAAAAATTCTGTCATCATTTACTCCCTCATGTCTTTCCAAACCTGTATGAGTTTCATTCATCTGTGGAACGTAAAAAGATGCACCAGTTTGAAAGCTGTGTCCTCTGGAGGTATCATTTGTTGGCTGCATCCGTCACTGAGGTTGCCTAATTTCAGAAAAGTAACCATTACTTTCCCATGTTAGAAAGAAATTACTATCATTTACTCCTCACAAGGAATAACTTAGTTACTTTGCTAGAAAAGAGACATTCTCAATGACGTATGTAGCTGACAAATGCGACCTCCGAATGGTGTGGCCTTCGAAAGCTGTTTTAATAAAGAAAACTGTGTTTTTACAATTAATTGTCAGCAAAGTATAGTTTTATGTGGACCATTACATTCGAGAAAGAAAAATAGTCATAAAGGTGTGAAATGTGACAGAATTTTCATTTTTGGGTGAACAATCCCTTTAATTAAGCCAGTGGTTTTTAACCCTTTTGACTCAAAGGTTGCATCTGAAATTGTATACTTCCCTACAGACCTTATGCACCAGAGAAACAAGTGCGCAGCCATCTTTAGAATTTAGTTTTTTAACTTCCGTTTTTGTGGTAACTCTATAGTGCTGCTGAAGAGTTATTAAGTGGTTAAGTGGATTTACTTATTGTACAGTTAACAAAAGTTATCAAGCGCATTGAATGTTCGAAGCAGATGAAATGTAGACAGGGAAGTTTTTCAAATGAACGGTTCATTCATAAACTCAAACGAACTTACCTTCACGCTGTGGAAATACAAACAGAAGACAGAAGACAATGAGCGCAGCATTGAAAAGGGGCGGAGCTACATAAGGCATATATAGTAGGCGAAAAAAGTATGCAAAAACTGTAGTATCGCCGAATACACACATTATGTCCGGATTACATTCATACTACACACATTCATACTATATATAATTTACCTTTTTAGCGGTTACAAAGTAAGTACTTAGAAGTACCTACTCAGAGTGTATCCAACACAATATTATAGAGCCTGGCCTAACTTGAAAAAAAATATATTCATTATAAAAATGGCCATGAAGATTTTATTAATTAACATGACTTTTCCAATTCTAGAAATCACACTTTTAATTTTAGGCTACCTCATATATGTGACCCTGGACCACAAAACCAGTCTTAAGTCGCTGGGGTATATTTGTAGCAATAGCCAAAAATACATTGTATGGGTCAAAATTCATGATTTTTCTTTTATTCCAAAAATCATTAGGATATTAAGTAAAGATCATGTTCCATGAAGATATTTTGTAAATTTCCTACTGTAAAGTTTTGTGGTCCAGGGTCACATATAGTATTTGAGTCTTTCAAGACAGTAGGAACCATTGCTCTGGAAAGAACAAAAGAAACTGTTGTTTTAGCGGATGAATTAAAGTAAGAATTATATTGGTTTTTAGTTGTTTTGGCTTATTTGAAATCCTTTTAAGTCATCTTGGAGGTTTGCTGAGGCACCCTAGTGGGCCCCGGGCCTCTGGTTGAGAACTATTGCTTCAAGTTACATGCGAAAAATTGGCCCATATGACTGGTTTTGTGGTCCAGGGTCACATACAGTATTTGAGTCTTTCAAGACAGTAGGAACCATTGCTCTGGAAAGAACGAAAGAAACTGTTGTTTTAGCGGAAAATTTAGCGGAATTAAAGTAAGAATTATATTGGTTTTTAGTTGTTTTGGCTTATTTGAAATCCTTTTAAGTCATCTTGGAGGTTTGCTGAGGCACCCTAGTGGGCCCCGGGCCTCTGGTTGAGAACTATTGCTTCAAGTTACATGTGCTTTATTCTACCTGCGATGTAACAGTGTTGTGCTTCTTGTCAGATGTGTGACCCCCTCATGGATCAGAGAAAGAATGGAGAAAGAATACTGTTTTTGGAGCAAAAGCATATGTAGACATGACTTCATAAGCAGACAATATGAAGTATATGATCTCTAACGATATTGTTCTGTATCTCTGAGTAGGTACTTCTAAGTAACTTACTTTGCAACCACTACAAAGGTGTGTTATATATAGTTTGAATGTGTGTAGTATGAATGTAATCCAGACATACTACATTTGCCATCTCTAACAATATTGTTCTGTATCTTACGCATTTCATTAACAATGAAATGACCATATAGTATGCGCACACACCTGCTAAACTCTGTTGTCCCCCTACAGTTATGTTTCTCCTGACCACTGCACTCCAGCTATAGCTCTCAATCTCTGTGCCCCTGGCTGGCAGCCATGGTTGGGGGTGGATAATTACCTGAGTCCCAGGCTTTTCCTCTCTCATGGGCCTGAAGGCCCATAAATCCTTTCCCTGTCTGAAGGGCCCATTCTAACAGTCACCAGAGAAGTATCTTCAGATACTTTATTGCCTTCACCAGCACTGACCTTTGGTGGTGCATGTGGCCCAAGGGGAAATCTAGATGCACCTCAGAGAGAAAGGACAGAATGAGAAAATAAATGTATAAAAGCAAGCAGAGGACCATCTACAGAGGAAGGACAGAGAAAGGTGTGGGAGTAGTTTAATTTTTGAATGTGCCTCATGTGAAGCCTGTGGGGGAAAGACAGAGATGGAATAAAGCAGAGAGATAGAGAGACACTGAGTATGATGTGCTCCATTGAGGTGGAAATGTATGGATGGACATCTCAGTTTGGCGATTTGATGATGGACATCCAGTTAGCCCATAGTAACCATGGAGACTTGGGAATGCAATGATTCCATGGTGATGTCAACAAATTTATTTTAAATAAGCTGAATCTTGTCTTAAAATCATGTCAGACTTGATGTGATTGAAATCAAACAACTTTGGTTGCCACGTCTCTTATCAGTTGTTTTCGACATAAAATATGGAGTAACGTGAGACATATTTGAAGGTATAGAGGCACAAATGAGCCTTCAGAGCTACAAAAGTAAACATTTTCTCTGTTCCTCACACATAGATAGTGTGGCTTCAGAAGAATAAAAATCATAGGGACTATTTTTATTATACATTTATAGTGTTTTTGGACCCCCGAGCCTCTTGGCAGCCTCCTGCTCCTTCACTTGGAAAAGAGCAGCATGAATGTTCTGCCTAGCATCTTTTATGCTCCACACAAGAAAGAATCTCATATGTGTTTCAAGCTACGAGAAGGTGGGGGAAAATGGCAGAATTATGCTTTTTAAACAACATCAACATTACCAAAAATAGAATAATGAATGAATAAGTGCTGTATTACTGTATATTATAAACCGCAAGCAATGTCGAATGCAGTACCTGAATGGTGCACTACAAACCATTGATCCATGCATCACACGTGCTCAGTCTGAGTCTTTAGCACTTCATAGGGCGCGATGTAAAGGGCTTTATGAGCAGATGAATTTTTACTTTATTTGCTGTTGTGGTTTGAGCTTTACTCTTCTCACGGCCCAGAGGCTTTCAGAGAATCTTTTTTGAGTAGGCTATGTGATGAGATTTACAGGAAGCAAGAAATGCCTGGGGGAAGCTGAGGGGAAAAGCCACACACACACACACACACCTGTCATGGGGGCTCCTCCACCGACGGAGGAAATATCAGGTTGTCATTATCAAATTCTAATTCCCATGCTGTCAGTTTCCATTATAGCAGTCAAGCTCTGAGTCCTAAAGGTTATTGATTTAAGTCCTAATCTACAAACAGATATTTTACCTGCCCTTTTTTCTTGGCCAGCAGCAATGTTAAAGTGCCTATTCAAGGTTAGAGACCCCAGTGAGTCGATGCATAGAAAAATAATGTAGGAACTAGATTTACTTTAAGCTATACTTTAAAATACGCTATTAAGGCTTCTGGAGTCATTTTTGGGAGAGAATTTTACTTCCGCATATGAAAACCGCCAAAACCGGAAGCGACGTAATGAGAGGGAGAGCGGTCAATGGGAAAACAATGGATCGCAATGACAGTTCAGACGCTGAGGAAATTTTAAATGTTTATTTACACTTATGACGGACAACAGATACAATTATGAGCCTGCTATGTGGCCAAGAGAGCAAGGACAGGTCAGGATTAGACAGAACAATGGTCAGAGGAGACAAATTGAGTTGTGTGAGGAGAACAAGGCAGCTGTCTTGGTGAGAGACCAGTGTTAGCTTACAGATATACACACGTTAGCTAACGATATGTAATCAGGCAATAGCAAAGCTAGTATTGGTCGTCTATGAGTATTGATACTTACCAGTAACAGAAACTAATAAGCGTTGATCAGGCGTGTCACACTCGTTAATATCCCGACACTAACGTGACGTGATATAGCAGTTTCTCATCACCGCAGGAGAGAGAGAGAGAGATAAACACGTTTTTGTTTCATTATGTGTGGGAAATGTGAGGCCATGGTCACAGCTGAGGAAAGTCAGTGCTGCAGGGAGTTAGATGCATACTGGGCCTTAGTGGAGAATGTGACCCCCACACTTGCTGTGCAGCGTCTGACTCTGCACCCAGGCTTTGAGGCTTGCTGTCTGAACCCATATGTGCTACAGACAGCCTATATGCACTTCAGACAGGAGCATGGACCTCTCCAGGCCAGCAGACACATGTATGTTTAGGACAGAGAACATTTATTATTCTGAGCTAAATACTTCTATGTATAAATACATAGTAAATTAAAGATTTGAATATTAAAAACATCTGAATAATTTCGTTTTTGCAATAAAAAATGTCTTGCTGCATAAAAACTTGTTTATGAAGTTTACATGAGATATATATCAAGCAGATCTACATCTATGGTTAATTCAATTCAGTTTTATTTATACAGAACTAAATCAACAAATATGATTTCTTAGCACTGTTAATACCTAACTCAAAACACAACATTGCAACTGTTAATATATATATATATATATATATGTAGATGTACCCGCGGCCGGTGGATTCGACGAAGGAGCGGCCGACGGGCTTGAGTGAGGAACTGCCGGCTGGCTTGAGAACGGCAAGGCCGGTGGATTCAACGAAGGAGCGGCCGGCGGGCTTGCGGCAACCACCTGTGATGACCCCGGGCTGGACTCCGCTTCGTCCACGGTGAAAAGAGCAGGTATAGTGGAAGACAGTGCTGCGCTCTCGTAGAGCCTGTGGTGACCTGCACTATTCCTCTCTCAGAGACTCCATGAGGCCTGATGCATATGCTGGGAGAAGCAAGCAAAAGTTTAGATCACATTCACTGCTGACCATGCTTTTCCACTTGGCCTCCATCACATCTGCATCTCCATTAGAAGCGGAAGCTGCAGTCCAGTAGAGGTGGTTAATAACAGCTGGCCTTCACTGCTTCAGATCTTCACACTCCCTCATTACTTGCAATGTCTCCCAAAGCCTTATAAACACACCACATGACAAAAAAAATGACCAATTAGCTGTGCAAACAATGTCATTAAGCTGTAACTAGACTTGATGGTTATAATATTAGCAAACTGAGGTTAACCTACCAGCTATGCCTTCTCATATGGTAACATTTTTACACGGTATATAACATTATTGCTAATGCTTACAAGCTAGCTGTGGTGCTTTACAACAACCTATACACATCTCGTTGTGTCTCATTATTTAAATAATTATGTTCACTGATTTGGTAGGTAGCAAATGTTTAAAAACAAGACTTACGGTGCACAGTTCACGTTTTCGTGGAGCAGCATCTCTGACGGATCCGTGAGCATCAAGTCTATTCACTGCTGACCATGCTTTTCCATTTGGCCTCCATCACATCTGCATCTCCATTAGGAGCGGAAGTTGCAGTCCAGTAGAGGTGGTTAATAACAAATGGCCTTCACTGCTTCAGATCTTCACACTCCCTCATTACTTGCAATGTCTCCCAAAGCCTTATAAACACACCACATGACAAAAAAATTACCAATTAGCTGTGCAAACAATGTCACTAAGCTGTAACTAGACTTGATGGTTATAATATTAGCAAACTGTGGTTAACCTACCAACTATGCCTTCTCATATGTAATGTTTTTACACGGTATATAACATTATTGCTAATGCTTGCAAGCTAGCTGCGGTGCTTTACAACAACCTATACACATCTCGTTGTGTCTCATCATTATTTAAATAATTGTGTTCACTGATTTGGTAGGTAGCAAATGTTTAAAAACAAGACTTACGGTGCACATTTCACGTTTTTGTGGAGCAGCATCTCTGACGGATCCGTGAGCATCATGTTTCCCACCGGCGGCCGAGCCACAGACGGACTGGGACCCGATGAAGGTGCTGTGTGCATCAGCTCTGAGTCTCACTCGCTTCTTGCTTCGGTATCCCATGTTGAACTGCATCATATCGCCGGGATGATAATCCTCCGGTCTAAATTGATCGTTAAGTTACATACCACCGCGTTTCTCGAAGCAGATGCATTAGTGAAGTCCCGTCTCTTCACCTGCACAAACGCACCCAGGCCCGGAAGATACCGTCCTTTTTCTTGTTAGGAAACCTGTGGACTCGATGTCCTGACAGGCTGGAGTTAGTGCAACCTCCACAAACACAATAATTTACCATGATGATGATAAATTGAAATAAAAATAGCTAGCGAAAACACACTAACTCACGTCTGCTCAAAGCAGAGCGCGGCACATGACTCCCTCTCGTGACGTAATATGACACTATGTTAGAAAAAAAGTGGTTTTTGGGAACTGTCAAGGAAACCATCACTTTTCTTCTAAATTTGTGCCCTCACGTCTTGTAAAACATTTTCAAATCCTGCATTAATGGTTCATATGGTATTTTCATACAAGGTTATATATTAATTTGAAAAAGAAATTTAACCTGCAATATGCACTTTAAGTAATCTTCATATATCCACAAGATGCATGGATTTTATCTAGGGGTGCTCCGATTGATCGGCTACCGATCACTATCGGCCGATAATCGCGTTGGGATGATTGATCGGCGGTCTCTAAAAAGACCGATCTCAAGCTGATGACGCTGCCGCCAGAGGTTTGGCATGACATGCAGCGGCACCGTCTCAGTCTCCGTCCGGCGTGGGTGAAATAATTATAATGCTTCAATTATATTTCTTCATTAAATAACTTATAAAGTAATTTGAAAACCTTATGTGAGACGTAATTTCACAAACAGCGTGAG
>NW_015555726.1:1742961-1744352 GCF_001515605.1 Sinocyclocheilus anshuiensis
GGGAGAGAGAGAGAGAGAGAGAGAGAGAGAGAGAGAGAGAGAGATAAACACGTTTAATCACACTAATGTGTTGTTAAGGTGTGTTAAATCGTGAATGCTGTGCTAAATACACAACAACAGCCTCATCTTGTTGATCCTCTGGAGGGATCTGGAAAGAGGAGCAGGTGTAGTGGAAGACAGTGCTGCGTTCTCGTAGAGCCTGTGGTGACCTTCAGTATTCCTCTCTCAGAGACTCCATGAGGCCTGATGCATATGCTGGGAGAAGCAAGCAAAAGTTTAGATCGCATTCACTCCTGACCATGCTTTTCCACTTGGCCTCCATCACATCTGCATCTCCATTAGGAGCGGAAGCTGCAGTCCAGTAGAGGTGGTTAATAACAGTTGGCCTTCACTGCTTCAGATCTTCACACTCCCTCATTACTTGCAATGTCTCCCAAAGCCTTATAAACACACCACATGACAAAAAAAATGACCAATTAGCTGTGCAAACAATGTCATTAAGCTGTAACTAGACTTGATGGTTATAATATTAGCAAACTGAGGTTAACCTACCAGCTATGCCTTCTCATATGGTAATGTTTTTACACGGTATATAACGTTATTGCTAATGCTTACAAGCTAGCTGTGGTGCTTTACAACATCCTATACACATCTGGTTGTGTCTCATTATTTAAATAATTATGTTCACTGATTTGGTAGGTAGCAAATGTTTAATGACAAGACTTATGGTGCACAGTTCACGTTTTCGTGGAGCAGCATCTCTGACGGATCCGTGAGCATCATATCTCCCGCCGGCGGCCGAACCGGACCGGGACCTGATGAAGGTGCTGTGTGCATCAGCTCTGAGTCTCACTCGCTTCTTGCTTTGGTTTCCCACGTTGAACTGCATCATATCGCCGGGATGATAATCCTCCGGTGTAAAGTGATCGCTAAGTCCCACACCACCGCGTTTCTCGAAGCAGATGCATTAGTGAAGTCCCGTCTCTTCACCTGCACAAACGCACCCAGGCCCGGAAGATACCGTCCTATTTCTTGTTAGGAAACCTGTGGACTCGATGTCCTGACAGGCTGGAGTTAGTGCAACCTCCACAAACACAATAATTTACCATGATGATGATAAATTGAAATAAAAATAGCTAGCGAAAACACACTAACTCACGTCTGCTCAAAGCAGAGCGCGGCACATGACTCCCTCTCGTGACGTAATATGACGCGATGTTAGAAAAAAAGCGGTTTTTGAGAACTGTCAAGGAAACCGTCACTTTTTCTTCTAAATTTGTGCCCTCATGTCTTGTAAAACATTTTCAAATCCTGCATTAACGGTTCATATGGTATTTTCATACAAGGTTATATATTAATTTGAAAAAAAAATTTAACCTGCAATATGCAAT
>NW_015555726.1:1744410-1746320 GCF_001515605.1 Sinocyclocheilus anshuiensis
TGAACATAAAAAAAAAAAAAAACTTTACTTTTTTTTTTCTTTTTCAACACATGGCAAGGTAGATAAGTTACCTTCAGAAAATGTTGATTTGCAATACATTCAAAATTATTTTGCATAAAGTTTGCAATTTTATAACCTTGTTACCAAGTTTTGTGTCATGACTAAATATAGTTTGAAACCTTGTTATTTTTGTAATAATTTGTAGTTTGTGACTGAAATTCCATTTTTTTTTTAAAAAACATGTTTTTTCTTACAATAAATTGTATTTAATTGTAACCAGAGTAACCAGATAGCTTGATGAATACAGAATACCACATTTGTGAAAAAAATGTACAAGAAAAATCTTTAACTTCTTTAACTTATCATGCTAAAATGTTTTGGAATTGAGAAAATCATGCAGTAATAGGGTTACTAAAATTACCTAAAATTATTAAGTAATTAAAAATATTGTTAATTAACTGAATATTAGATTATGTCAAAATGATATCGTATTAGTAATCACTAATCACTTGATTAGTCTGCTGAAGCATGTTGCCAAATAACTTCAACATACTTTGTCTATGCCAAGAATATATGACGATGTTTTCCATGTGGACTTTTCAAAAATTAGCTTTGCTTGAAAAAAACATGAAAATATACAGTTATGACTATTTCTGTCATTGAGATTTGGCAGCAACAGCACATTTCTCAGCAAACTTGAGCAAGCGGTTCACCGTCAGCTTTCCTGAAATCACTCACAGGCCAACAAACCAATGAGAACATGGGACAATATTGACGATTCATAGCAATAGAGCGCAGACGCCAAATGCTGTGGATCTGCTTTCCCTCTGTAACTGGTACAGTTTTGCATAGAATTACGCAAAATCGCTTGGCAAATAAATTATTTACGTACAGTTACATATGTAGTTCCAACATGTTAATATGTAAGCTTTATGTTACTCCTTAAATGACAAAGGAATTTATAGTAATATGAATTAGTCGGTCTCATTCTCTCAGATGGCTTGGCAATGCAGAGCATTTGCAACTTATATGAACTGAATGCCCCTGGTATATAGGTTTTACACATAAACTAGGGTATGCTCATACTGTACATGCGCAGTCCGATTTTTCTAACAGCTCATACTCTGTGCGTTCAGCTCACATATGCGCTTAGATTTTTTTGCAGTAATTAATTCATTCATAAGGCAACAACAACAGACATCCGTGTTGCCGAGAGCTTAAGTAAGGAGTTTAATAGATACGCGCAACTCTATTTTAAAAGAATACAAATACATTTTTAAGGCTCAAATAGTGCAGAAACTGGACAGAATGAGCTTTAAAATGTATAAGTGTTTGTGCAATCAAATGGAGTATACTTTAAAATGCTGTACACATACGCAACACGGTCAAAACTGAAGTTGGCTATACTTTGGGCTTAAGGGGGGTAAAGTGATACAGACCTAGGGTATGTTTACACGAGAACAGTCTAATCAAAACGAAAACGTTTTTTCTTTGCATTTTTGAAAAGCTCTATGTACAGTTAACACGGTTGTCGAAACGATCCCCGTTCACATGGATCAACCAAAACGACTGAAAATGTTTTATTATGCATGCCAGGCCAGTAGTTGGCGCTGTCACTTTTGTGCACATTCCTATCCACCTTTTTCTTCAATGCGGAAGTAAGCCTATGGGCGAGACTTCCGGTTCATTAGCAGCTATTGGTAAATAACGAGAAGAATAACAACGTGCAGTAAACGGTAAAACTGTTTGCACTACAAACCAGTGTGTTCATAATTAAGATAATACATTCAAGTAATATGGTAAGACACAACCATTTTCAATATCAAGCAGCAAAATGGACTGTTTTGTACAGCTAAAATAGCTGGACGCGGATGAGACCGGAAGCTAGACCCATAGAATTTACAAATGGC
>NW_015555726.1:1753147-1767835 GCF_001515605.1 Sinocyclocheilus anshuiensis
CAACAACCTATACACATCTCGTTGTGTCTCATTATTTAAATAATTATGTTCACTGATTTGGTAGGTAGCAAATGTTTAAAAACAAGACTTACGCTGCACAGTTCACGTTTTCGTGGAGCAGCATCTCTGACGGATCCGTGAGCATCATATCTCCCGCCGGCGGCCGAACCGGACCGGGACCTGATGAAGGTGCTGTGTGCATCAGCTCTGAGTCTCACTCGCTTCTTGCTTTGGTTTCCCACGTTGAACTGCATCATATCGCCGGGATGATAATCCTCCGGTGTAAAGTGATCGCTAAGTCCCACACCACCGCGTTTCTCAAAGCAGATGCATTAGTGAAGTCCCGTCTCTTCACCTGCACAAACGCACCCAGGCCCGGAAGATACCGTCCTTTTTCTTGTTAGGAAACCTGTGGACTCGATGTCCTGACAGGCTGGAGTTAGTGCAACCTCCACAAACACAATAATTTACCATGATGATGATAAATTGAAATAAAAATAGCTAGCGAAAACACACTAACTCACGTCTGCTCAAAGCAGAGCGCGGCACATGACTCCCTCTCGTGACGTAATATGACGCGATGTTAGAAAAAAAGCGGTTTTTGAGAACTGTCAAGGAAACCGTCACTTTTTCTTCTAAATTTGTGCCCTCACATCTTGTAAAACATTTTCAAATCCTGCATTAACGGTT
Source organism: Sinocyclocheilus anshuiensis (assembly GCF_001515605.1). Lineage (NCBI taxonomy): Eukaryota > Metazoa > Chordata > Actinopteri > Cypriniformes > Cyprinidae > Sinocyclocheilus > Sinocyclocheilus anshuiensis. The sequence goes on from NW_015555726.1 coordinate 1,753,838, forward strand.
CATATGGTATTTTCATACAAGGTTATATATTAATTTGAAAAAAAAATTTAACCTGCAATATGCACTTTAAGTGAAGGGCAAAGTCTAGTGTTGGTGGATTTTGCCTGGATTGGCACCGAGCGTGTGCGTGTGTGTCAGAGAAGGGCCCTGCTTTGCCTTTATGAATTATGGACACTTTCCATGAATAGGGCACAAACTAGGACCTGAATCTAAAAAAAAAAAAAAACTTTACTTTTTTTTTTCTTTTTCAACACATGGCAAGGTAGATAAGTTATCTTCAGAAAATGTTGATTTGCAATACATTCAAAATTATTTTGCATAAAGTTTGCAATTTTATAACCTTGTTACCAAGTTTTGTGTCATGACTAAATATAGTTTGAAACCTTGTTATTTTTGTAATAATTTGTAGTTTGTGACTGAAATTCCATTTTTTTTTTTAAAACATGTTTTTTCTTACAATAAATTGTATTTAATTGTAACCAGATGGTATGGTAAGCTTGATGAATACAGAATACCACATTTGTGAAAAAAATGTACAAGAAAAATCTTTAACTTACTCATATCATCATGCTAAAATGTTTTGGAATTGAGAAAATCATGCAGTAATAGGGTTACTAAAATTACCTAAAATTATTAAGTAATTAAAAATATTGTTAATTAACTGAATATTAGATTATGTCAAAATGATATCGTATTAGTCATCACTAATCACTTGATTAGTCTGCTGAAGCATGTTGCCAAATAACTTCAACATACTTTGTCTATGCCAAGAATATATGACGATGTTTTCCATGTGGACTTTTAAAAAATTAGCTTTGCTTGAAAAAAACATGAAAATATACAGTTATGACTATTTCTGTCATTGAGATCTGGCAGCAACAGCACATTTCTCAGCGAACTTGAGCAAGCGGTTCACCGTAAGCTTTCCTGAAATCACTCACAGGCCAACAAACCAATGAGAACATGGGACAATATTGACGATTCATAGCAATAGAGCGCAGACGCCAAATGCTGTGGATCTGCTTTCCCTCTGTAACTGGTACAGTTTTGCATAGAATTACGCAAAATCGCTTGGCAAATAAATTATTTACGTACAGTTACATATGTAGTTCCAACATGTTAATATGTAAGCTTTATGTTACTCCTTAAATGACAAAGGAATTTATAGTAATATGAATTAGTCGGTCTCATTCTCTCAGATGGCTTGGCAATGCAGAGCATTTGCAACTTATATGAACTGAATGCCCCTGGTATATAGGTTTTACACATAAACTAGGGTATGCTCATACTGTACATGCGCAGTCCGATTTTTCTAACAGCTCATACTCTGTGCGTTCAGCTCACATATGCGCTTAGATTTTTTTGCAGTAATTAATTCATTCATAAGGCAACAACAACAGACATCCGTGTTGCCGAGAGCTTAAGTAAGGAGTTTAATAGATACGCGCAACTCTATTTTAAAAGAATACAAATACATTTTTAAGGCTCAAATAGTGCAGAAACTGGACAGAATGAGCTTTAAAATGTATAAGTGTTTGTGCAATCAAATGGAGTATACTTTAAAATGCTGTACACATACGCAACACGGTCAAAACTGAAGTTGGCTATACTTTGGGCTTAAGGGGGGTAAAGTGATACAGACCTAGGGTATGTTTACACGAGAACAGTCTAATCAAAACGAAAACGTTTTTTCTTTGCATTTTTGAAAAGCTCTATGTACAGTTAACACGGTTGTCGAAACGATCCCCGTTCACATGGATCAACCAAAACGACTGAAAATGTTTTATTATGCATGCCAGGCCAGTAGTTGGCGCTGTCACTTTTGTGCACATTCCTATCCACCTTTTTCTTCAATGCGGAAGTAAGCCTATGGGCGAGACTTCCGGTTCATTAGCAGCTATTGGTAAATAACGAGAAGAATAACAACGTGCAGTAAACGGTAAAACTGTTTGCACTACAAACCAGTGTGTTCATAATTAAGATAATACATTCAAGTAATATGGTAAGACACAACCATTTTCAATATCAAGCAGCAAAATGGACTGTTTTGTACAGCTAAAATAGCTGGACGCGGATGAGACCGGAAGCTAGACCCATAGAATTTACAAATGGCCGCGTCCATTTTTACGGCAAGAAAAAGGTGGATAGACTGAACACGTAATTCGTTTACACATGACGTCACCATTTCACAAATTTGCGCTTTTGTAGTTTACGCAGAAACAATAACCGTGTTGTTTGCAAAAACTTGCACTTTGAAACCAGTTTTCAAATGTTTTCGTTTTCAGGCCCCCAAAACGCTGTTGTCATGTAAATGAACAGTTTTCTGTGTCTAGTCGAAAACAGTGTTGTGTAAATGCCCCCTAGTTAAAACTAGCTACTTTATTAATTTTATGTTAGTCAATGGTTTATTTAAAAGATACGTATTGTGAGATAAATATCACTCACAACAATGGAATTGTGTCTCTACTGCTTTAAAAACCGTGATCTAGGTGTCTAGTGATCTACAGTGTCTAGGACACCCACTCATCTACTAACATAATCCAACAAAAGAGACACAACAAAGATACCAAAAGGCAACTATATCTTTGTAACCGACAAGCTGGGCACTGATATAATCACAGCATGTTTCAATCTATATCTCTGGCATGACTAAGCGGTGAGAAGAGGTCAACTGATGGATTGACTGACAGATTTTTCAGCACTACACCACGTCAACATATCAGTGCACAGAGTAACAGAAGAGGCTGGAGTGTGAACGAGAGGCTACCTGCCGAGAAAATAAGGAGAGCCGCGGTGGTTTGTTGCCACCGATCAATTACAGCTCGGTTATAGAGCCATCTGTTAATCTTTCCTTCTCTTCCTCTGTCTCTCTCTCTCTGTGCTAACAGTCTTCACGCTGTCAAACCCTGAGCGTAACTGAGAGATGCTAGAGAATGATAGCTGTCCGACACACACCGCCTTTATCTTAAAGTAGTACAATAGGAGTGATCCAGACTAGATAAGAGACAACTAGTGATAATATGGGGAGACTTCATGGTCCAGTGGTGTGAGCTCGGGAAGTGGGACTTTTAAAGAGCAACAGTGCCACCCTGTGGTCATGAGTGGTACTGCTGACAAGTTAGCAAGGCATGCACAGTTTTTAATGCTCAACGTTGTCTGAAATGTTTCCACTAAAATGTATTAGAAGAAATGAAAAAAAAATAAAAAGGACGTAATTGCTAACATACAGTAACAATGCAGCACTGTGAAATTAACACGGATAGTATGGGTCAGATATTTTGATTGCAGACACTTTGTTAGCTTGGCAAATCTGAGCAGTCTTTGAGACATGGTTGAGAGCTTCTCTTAAACATGATTATTATTTTTTTATATTTATTTATTTGTTGTTGTTTTGTTTGTTTGTTTTTTAGATACATATGAAAATCAGAAGACAAAATCCTAAAATTAATCACCATAATTTACAATTGTAAAATACAAACCTTTTAAAATAGTTTTCCCAAACACTACCCCATCTGACATTGGACAAAGAGGAAGAATTTGGAGATTTTGGTGAAGAACTTGTGATTCTTTTTTTACCTACAGACTGTACCATGGTAAATACAACCGCAATGTCAACCCCTGCATGCACATTTCATATTTTATGACTTTCACATGCCTTAAACAGGTGACCATGTAAAGAACACATGCTCATGATGTATCCGACAGCTGTCTTAATTAGGTTTGTATGGACTAATTTCTGTTTTGCACCCAAGCAATCGTGACTTCCAGCTGTGCGTTCCCGTCTCTATAAATCAGCACTGACAGGTTGCTAAAGCAATACCCAAGGCCCACTGCAGCCTACAGTGTATAACGTACACTTCAGTGAATTCCAACCAAATGTGTGTGTGGCATGGCCTCTGTGTGTGTGTGTGGGTGTGAGTGTGTGTGTGTGTGTGTGTGTGTGTGTGTGTGTGTGGTCCTGAGAGGTAGAGATCCGAGCACGACCCTTTTCAGAGCCGCTTCAGTGCCTCGTAAGTGAGACCGATTATGAGTGTTTAGCACAGCCTATTACATCGCAGACCGAAATGACGACTGTACACATTCAACATGCAATCATGTAGAGAGGAAGAGAGACTAGAGAAACTGGGTGCTCATGGTACCCAAGGGACTGGATGTAAATTAATATAAGCGAAAAAATAAAAGACAGGGTGTCACAGTTATAATGAGACATGTGGTTTCAGCAGCTGGAGAGAAAGAAGAAAGGATGATAGAAAGTAAGACACATAGAGAGAGAAAAAGGAGGAGACTGAGTAAATTAACAGAGGCCAGAAATATGCTGAGAAGCAATGGAGCAGACAATCGCAAAACATGTATTCATACTGTCACATTAAACAGCAGAATGCAGAGAAAGGAAAATATAATACAGATGATGGAGTCAGGGTTATTATATACACCAAAACAATGATAGTAACTGACATAAAACAATTAGTGCTGTGTAATCAGACAAACTAAAAACTGAAAACAGTGGCTAAAATAGTAACTTAAAATCTAGTCAGAATTTTAATTGATAGGTGGAAGGAAAGAAAAAAAAGATGTGTGTGGGGGGAAAATGTTCTCAAAAATATTGTACAATATTTACAATTTCAAGTTTGCTTTTAAATTGCTTAAATTTTACAATTAATTTTAACTATACTATTTTTAGCTATAATTAACTGAAGGGTTATTCCATGAAACATACCTTTTGCATCTTGAAAATGTTTTTTTTTTATATATACAAATAAATAAATCAATTTTTTAAGTTTTTAAAATAAATGTCTAGAGTCTAGGCCTATATGATTTTAAATGTTTTATCAGACAAAGTAGGACTGCATAATTCATCAGTATAAAAAACAAAACTGTGATACCAAATTGCAAACTAAATTATAAATTGTAAAATAAAAGTATATATATATATATATATATATAATATTTTTTAAATACTCATTTGTTATTTTACAGTGAAATATTAGTGTGCATATTAGTAATATTTCTCATTTTTCATATTTTTATTTAGTAATAATTACGATCAAAATTGCATACATTTTATCAGGAAAAAAGCACAATTCGATTTTTCTTCCCCACATCGTGCAGCCTTTAGACAAAGAATGCCTATAAGGGTTAATAAATTGCATTGTGCGATCTTCATCTATATAGCTATGCCTAAAAAAAAAGTAACGGTTGAAAATTTTAGTTTAATTTGACATTACACACCTTGTGATAAAGGTCATGGCACTACAGGTGGTTTTTTAATTTAATGATGATATTTCTACAAATATTAAGTTCTCAGTGATCACTTGTCTATTGTACAAAATGCCAACCAGCTTGAATTTTTAACACTGTCTCCTACTGACAACATAAAATATTAGATAAGGCTGGAGAGGTCTGTTGATTGCTTCACTTTCAATCAGACCCCAAAGGACAAGAACCCAGAGGTCACTGTCACACACACACGATCATTATAGATGACGTCTGGTTTTGTAGCTCAAGCTTATGTTTATGAATGCCTTGTGTTCAGTTCATTTGTATTGATTATCTAAAGACGGAACAGAACAGATCACCACCGGTCAGGTGAACGCAAAGGGCACGAGAGAGGGTTTGGCGTGAGACACCGTCTGCCCGGCAGCGGCGACCTTCTGAAAGTCATAGACGATAAAGAAAAAGCATACAGGCTTGGTGACAGGCGTGCTGCACACCCAGGGGACTGGATGGCCCACTTGTCAGGTGTGGCTTGAAATGCACACACACACGTATGCCCACAAACACAGACACACTCTCTCTGCAGGTGTTATAATAGTGATGGGAGATAAAGACAGCCAAGAGGAGGAGAAAGAAAAAAAAGATGTGTGTGGGGGGAAAATGTTCTCAAAAATATTGTACAATATTTACAATTTCAAGTTTGCTTTTAAATTGCTTAAATTTTACAATTAATTTTAACTATACTATTTTTAGCTATAATTAACTGAAGGGTTATTCCATGAAACATACCTTTTGCATCTTGAAAATGTTTTTTTTTTATATATACAAATAAATAAATCAATTTTTTAAGTTTTTAAAATAAATGTCTAGAGTCTAGGCCTATATGATTTTAAATGTTTTATCAGACAAAGTAGGACTGCATAATTCATCAGTATAAAAAACAAAACTGTGATACCAAATTGCAAACTAAATTATAAATTGTAAAATAAAAGTATATATATATATATATATATATAATATTTTTTAAATACTCATTTGTTATTTTACAGTGAAATATTAGTGTGCATATTAGTAATATTTCTCATTTTTCATATTTTTATTTAGTAATAATTACGATCAAAATTGCATACATTTTATCAGGAAAAAAGCACAATTCGATTTTTCTTCCCCACATCGTGCAGCCTTTAGACAAAGAATGCCTATAAGGGTTAATAAATTGCATTGTGCGATCTTCATCTATATAGCTATGCCTAAAAAAAAAGTAACGGTTGAAAATTTTTGTTTAATTTGACATTACACACCTTGTGATAAAGGTCATGGCACTACAGGTGTTTTTTTTTATTTAATGATGATATTTCTACAAATATTAAGTTCTCAGTGATCAAACGGTTGAAAATTTTAGTTTAATTTGACATTACACACCTTGTGATAAAGGTCATGGCACTACAGGTGGTTTTTTAATTTAATGATGATATTTCTACAAATATTAAGTTCTCAGTGATCACTTGTCTATTGTACAAAATGCCAACCAGCTTGAATTTTTAACACTGTCTCCTACTGACAACATAAAATATTAGATAAGGCTGGAGAGGTCTGTTGATTGCTTCACTTTCAATCAGACCCCAAAGGACAAGAACCCAGAGGTCACTGTCACACACACACGATCATTATAGATGACGTCTGGTTTTGTAGCTCAAGCTTATGTTTATGAATGCCTTGTGTTCAGTTCATTTGTATTGATTATCTAAAGACGGAACAGAACAGATCACCACCGGTCAGGTGAACGCAAAGGGCACGAGAGAGGGTTTGGCGTGAGACACCGTCTGCCCGGCAGCGGCGACCTTCTGAAAGTCATAGACGATAAAGAAAAAGCATACAGGCTTGGTGACAGGCGTGCTGCACACCCAGGGGACTGGATGGCCCACTTGTCAGGTGTGGCTTGAAATGCACACACACACGTATGCCCACAAACACAGACACACTCTCTCTGCAGGTGATATAATAGTGATGGGTGATAAAGACAGCCAAGAGGAGGAGAGGAGAAGGAGTTAGAGCTCATAACTCTTCACACGCTTCCTCAGCTGATACATCAAGCTCTGCACACACAGACAGTAATGAGGCGTACATGTGAAAGAATGAGTTAGGGTGTTCAAACACACACGCGCACACCTGTCATGAGCAATAGGGGAGCCCTCAAACAAAGACAAACACTTTCTGGAATGGGCAAACAGGGAGATGCTGATGTTAAAACACTACACAGATATGAACCAACACACTGAGATGTAACAAAATGAGAACACTCCCAAACGCATACTCCCTACTTACCTATTTTAGTAAGGTAGTAGTATGCAGTTATGTATACTGTGAACAGTATGTGTGCCTATATGCAAAATATGAGACACAGAATATTTTATCCCACAATGCAATGCAGTTTAACTTCCATTTCCAAAGAAACAAAGTAATATCATCAACGATTTTATTATAGTCATTATTTTATTGTTTTGCCAAAGCTTTTACACAAAATTGGATTATATACTACCATTCAAAAGTTTTGGGTCATAATTTTTTGCTTTTGTTTTTGAAAGAAGTATTTTCTGCTCACCACGGCTGTATATATGTGATCAAAAATACAGTAAAAATAATAATATTATGAAATGTTATTATAATTACAAACTAGATTTCCTTCAGAAATCATTTCAATATGCTGATTTGGTGCTCAAGAAGCAGTTATTATAAATGCTGAAAACAGTTGTGTTGCTTATAATTGCTGCGGATTATAGTTTTTTTTTTTTTCTCAGGATTCTTTGATAAATATAATTTTTTTTTTTTTTTAAGTATAGTAAAAAATCAGCTTTCATTTGAAATAGAATGAAGGAATGTAAAAATGGTACCCAATTAAAAAATGTTAAAATCTTTGTAACTTCTGCGTAATTTTATTTTATTTTATTTTTTCAAAGAAATCTGACTCCAAACTTTTGAATTCAAAATAATATTTTCCATTTTCCTGTGTTGTCGAATGTCCTGACTGCTCAGTGAAACCAGTGGACTAAGGCAGTCAAGCTCTAAAAAGAACAATAAAGGAACAATAAAGTTCATGCGATGCTCTGTGAGGAACTAACTGTCCAATGGGATAGCAGGTCTCTAATCCACTGGCACTTGACTCGACAGTGCGACAGTGTGCAACATCCTTTTTACAATTTCTAGATTATAAAACACTGCATTCTGTCAGCAATGTAACGCGGCAGTAACGTATAGAGACTTCGGCTTGTAACTATACTCTAATTACTATTTTGAAAATTATAATGCGTTAAATTACTCCGTTACTAAAAAAGTAATCAAATTACAGTAACGCGTTACTAAGTAATGCGTTACTGCCCAACACTGACTATTTGTAAGCAACAGTACATACAACAGTACACACTCTGCACTATTCTGTAAGCAGTACATTATATTCCATTCCAAACAGAGCCTGTAAGAATTTTAGAGAATAAGCGGCTCTTAAAAACTCAAAGTCTGAGACAGATGTTATGTTAATGGCTCCTTTCACTCTTGACAGAATAGGTAGCGCTGAAATGCTACAAGGCTAAATAAATGTTTCACTTGACATAAAAGCAAGCAGGAACCCAACATGGAAGGCCTCAGGCATCTTTTACTGAAGTAACCTAACCAAAGTTACAAGATCGCTATGTTTTTTAAGTTCTGCGAAGGGTTTTTTGCTCTTAAGGGACATTTAGGGCAAGGTACCATGGCTCAAGGCCTCATCTTGCACATTTTATACAAAAATCCTTCAATCAAACTATAGGCTTCTCATGACTTTGCTCATTTACTCTAAGAGGGTGCGCACACACACTCAGTTAATCATCCTTCTGGTGCAACAGGAGAGGAGGAGAGAGAAGCTAGGTCATTAGGGGAGGTTGGAGAGATGCAGGATGCATCTTAACGTGACACACGCTGCTTGGTATGCCGGTCACATGAGGGACAGTGCTTTTTTTATTTAACACACACACACTCAGTGAGGGTCCACGGTAATTTGATCAAAAGTGACCTTCAACAGGCGATCCCAAAAGGTTAGGCCTCACACCAAATAAGGTCATATGAATAATCATGCTAGCTGTATCTGTGTAAATCAAGCTCAGTTAATCTTCTGTGAAGCCATATTTCAAAGACCATAAAATGAAGGACTAATTTCCTGGCGAGTTATATATTTAAAAAGCAGATAAGAGCTTTACAGAGAAGAGGAAGAGACAAAACCAGACGAGGGAGGACAGGAAAATGACGAAGAGCAGAGATGAGGGAGAGACGAAATGAAAAGAAGCAGTGGAAGAGAGAACAGATAGGATGCTGCGAAGGGAAGATCAGAAGAGATGAGAAAAAGAAGAGTTTAGGAAGAGAAGAGCATAGACAAAACGAGACGAGGAAGAGAGAATCAGACAAAGGAATGGGACAAGAGAAGACAAAGGAAGAGATGAAGAGAAGATGAAGAAGTGAAAGAAAGAGACCAAATTAGATGAAAGGGTAATCAAGGATGAGAAGATGCAGAGGAAGAGATGATGGAAAGAAAGAAAGAATACAAAGGTAAGATCAGAAGATGAGAATGAGAAAAAGGAGATGAGGAACAGAAGAGCATGAACAAAACTTGTTGAGGAAGGGTAAAGATGAGACAAAAGGTGAAGGAATGGGACAAGACAAGACAGAAGAAAAGATACAGAGAAGAAAAGAGAAGAGATGACATGATATGTATAAGGGAAAATGCTGCAGAGAAGGGATGACAAGAGACAGAGAAAAAAGGAAGAGACGAAATGAGATGACAGGACGAGACAAGATGAGAAGATGCAGAGAACGAGATGATGGAAAAGATACGCGTAATCAGGAAGAGAAAAGGTAGGATGAGATGAAATGAGGAAGGGAACGAAACTTGACAAGATTAGATGATGAGATAAGGAAGAGTTAAAGAGAAGCAAAGAGAAAAGATGAGACGAGACAACAAAGGGAAGAGAAAATGTTGAAGTGAGGAGACAACAAGAGAGAACAGGAGAAAGGAAATTAAAAAGATGTAATGAGATAACAGGATGAGACAAGATGAGAAGATGCAGAGAAAGATGATGGAAGGGATAACATGAAATGGAAGATCAGAAGAGATGAGAAAAAAAAAGAGATAAGGAAGAGAAGAGATCGAAAGAAACTTGACAAAATGAGACAGGGAAGGGACAAGACAAGAAGAGAAGACAGCGGAAAAGATGAAGAGAAAAAAAAGAAAAGAAAGGGAAGGTAACATTTCAAAGATGAGAAAGGAGAAAGGGAGAGGAGAGAGATGTAATGAGACAAGACGAGAAGATGCCGAGAAAGAGATGATGGAAGGGACAATACAAAGGAAAATCAAGACGAGAAAAAGAAGAGACAAGAAAGAGGACAATATAGACATAATGAGATGAGGAAGAGAAAGGAATAAAAGAAACTATCCAAAATGAAAGAAAGGGATGGGACAAGGCTAGAAGACTAAGGAGGAAGAGAACAGAACTAAAGAGAAGAGACGAGGCGAGACGAGTTTCATTCCAGCCTTTATCTGCTAACAAAAGCTTGACCAAACAAAAGCTTAAACTTTGGGACTTTATGTCTTCTTACTTGTCTCGGGCATATGATTTTTTTTTTTTTCCTTTTCTCCTCCTTGTGGGAAAAGCATATGAATCATCTTTTAACTGAACCAGAAGAGAGGAACAAATGTTCAAAAGCATTTGGGAGAGAAAAAATGAAAGAAAGGCACGACCTTGAATGGGTTAGTCTATTTCTCAAAAGACGTGTGTTGACCTTGTTTTGTCAGGACTCCAGGAGTCACAGTATTTTAGTTACAGTGTTTTATAAGTATGGATTTTGTTTTATGCCTTTTTAATGGAAGCCCCGTCTTCTATTTTAGACCCGGTCCCGTTGACCTTTCTTCCTCCTTCGCTCTCTTCTTCCGTGATCTTCCTCAGTCACCCTCCCTCCCCTTTCCCTGCTCTCTAATTTCAGATGGAGTTTGTGGAGGCAATAAATGTAGTTAGTATCGTATTTCAGATGGACTAGACACAGCGAGGGAGGGAGATATTATGAGAGAGACCCTCCCTTTCCCTCTTTCTTGTTCTGAGTGCACTCTGTCTCTCTCTCTCTCTTTCTCTCCATTGTTGTGCCAGTGTCCCCTCTGTCCTGTCCTCTTAGCGGTGTCACCGTAGTGCTGGCTTGACTCTGTCTCTCTCCATTTATCTGCTCTGTTCTCCTTGCTCCACACTGGATGGACTCAGAAAGGTCACGCAGACGAGAGTTACTTATTTACCAGAGAGCCGGTCACTCCCTGGACTGCAGTAGAGGGGGCAGACAAGCAGGAGCAGATGAGAAATGTGTCATACACCAGACCCACTCAGAGGCAGTGATGGGAATGCATTCAGACCACATAAACACACATACATGGGATCAACGAAAACTCATACACACACATTCATGCACATAGGCAGGAAGGCAGTTCTAACATTAATGGAGAGCCCTCAAAGAACTGTAACTGTGACCTATAAACAAACTTACACATAAGGTTAAATACAGGTGCTGTAAATCTGAGAGAAAAGAGATGAGACCACATGAAAAGAGAAATCAAAATTGCTTTGACTCCTTTTTCTTTAAAAAAAAGGGGGGGGGGATTTGTGTGCCAAACTTGAGTATTATTTGAAATGTAAAGTTGTTCTTGTCATTTTTATAGTCATTATTCGATTTTACAGTATACAATGTTGTGTTGTCGTGGCAACTGTAAAAATTCTACAGTAAAAAACTGTTAATTGGTTACCTTACCATATACAGTGAAACATTTTAAATGGTTTGGCATCATTAATATTACATTATATGTCATTTCAGTGTAAAATAGAGTTGTAATATATAGAGGCACCAATATGCCATCCCGTAATACCTGACATTTTTTATGATACATTTGTAGAAACTTTCATTTTCTGTGAAGCTGCTTTGCAACAATGTATATAGTGAAAAGTGCTATGCAAATAAACATGAATGGAATTGAAAAAACAATAATTACCATACATTTTTTAACTGTCTTAACTGTAACTTAGATGTTTGCTTTTTAATAAAAGGAGAAACACATGCGAGTTAATTTATTCTTGGTAATCAACATTAGGCCACAAGTGCTGTTGATTGAGATTAACTTGTACTGATTCGGAATATTCTTTTAATTTGGCTGTGTCTTAGAACTGTAAAAGCTAAATGAATAAGACATTTCCCCATGGATAGAAACATTTCATTATGTTCCAGAGTACAGAGTTCTTGTTTTGCAGTTCTTAATAACAGTTTTGACTCATTTCACATTGCCTAAACCATTTTCTGTTTTAATGTATTCATTTGAAATGTTTCTTAGCTAGAAGCACCTTCTACTACCATCAGAAACATCTCTTCTTCAGAATGGATGCATCTTTATTAAGTAAACAGTGCCAATTTTGATTTCATGGTGACTTTAACAAATCAATGACCTCTTCCATTGTTTTCCAACAGGATAACTGAGTTTAAACTCCAGATTGTTCAAGTCAATCTCCATCCGTGCGTTTTAGACTGTATCCCCCTCTCTGTACTCGTCAATCTCCCAAAAAGAACTTGACATAAAGTATCTTCTGCCATCTCAATACCCTCTTTAGCAAAATCAAACAAACCTTGGTACTTTCTGGATATTTACAGGCAAGAATAAATGTAACCCCCATGCCACCACAGAGACAGTCAAAGACAGCTCTTTCTCTCTTGTTGGGAATCTGTGACAGGAAGAGAGTACAAATGAATTTCCTGCCTGTTATTACATTGCAGGGTGGTATTAGTAACTGTACCCCAGAGGTGGTCTCCTAATTAACTCCTGCCAAGTGACACTTCCTACAAGTCTCCCCTGGATTACGGAGTCGACCTTTGATCCACATTTTAATTTCCCAAGGAAGGAGAGGCTAACAAAAAAAGACAGAACGGAAGGGGGAAAAAACACAATGTCTATTTTTAATAAATGAGAAAATGACTTGGACACTGTGGGGATTGGCTATTTAGTGAGACACAAACAAACATCACACAGGCTGGTGAAATATGTCAGAAATTAAAAGAAGTCAAATTTCAACATTATCATAATATACGTAAAGGTGAGCATGTGTTAACGAAAATACAGGCTTGTTTCATTGAGGTGATGGAAAGGTTTAACTGCAGAAATAAATGTATTAGCAACTGCTTTTCATGGACAAATGTTCACCATGGGCATTTTTTGTGAGAGACAGCTGTATGTGATTTACAGCTCAACTAAATCCTTCCTATTTCCACCATCTCCATTCTCGAGTAAAATCACTACAAATAATACACTCATCCATCTGAGTACCATATTTCCCCCCCTTTTTTTTTGTCTGTCCTCTCACCACTGCACAGATCTGAAATGACAGGGTGGACCAGAGCGATGAAGCAGACACGCTCTCTTTAGCGTTTTCACCTGAGGGAGTCATGCTATCTGCCAATCAGACAGCCTACGTTGCCACCTGCTGGAGAGATGCGTTTTTATCCCAAAAATCTCAAATTAACTGTTCTTTTAAAGCTTCTTTAATTCTATTTATCATAGCCTCAGCATGTTGATGGAGACACTATACATAGGGATAATTCTAAGAAACTGGTGCCTTTTGATAACATGATTTTAACATGATTTTTTGATAACATGATTTTAAACATTTGATAGGAAAAATTCAAATTTGAATATCATACGTGTGTGTGTGTGTGTGTGTGTGTGTGTGTGTGTGTGTG
>NW_015555726.1:1767845-1772633 GCF_001515605.1 Sinocyclocheilus anshuiensis
TTGTCCGAATATTCGACTCAACTGACTCATTCGCGATTTGCTTACGTGCTCTTTGCGGTAGCAAATGTGACGAAAGCTTCTGGAGAAATGCATCGGGGTGTAAAAGTATTCATTCCCTTTTCAAAATATAGAGACAAAAAAGTCAACAGAGACATTTACTGTAGTAAAGCACTTAAAGGTGGGGTAAGCGATTTTTCAAAAACGCTTTAGAAAACTGATTCGGGCTGTAATCGTTGCCTGGGTTGCTTACTTATGTGTGGGGCGGAGCTATCAAAATAGGGGCGTGTTTGTTTTGGTGATTTCAAGTGTCAACATTGGCTACCAGAAATCGCTTACCCCACCTTTAACTCTATTGACGTAGTGTTTATAATCACGATAAACTCAAACTTTATTTTCAGCAATAATCCAAACGTCAATGTAAAAATCCTATTGGGTTTTTCTAAAGGGAATCAGGGTGATGTGAACTTTCAGGTTGGCCTACAAAAATATGTCATCACTGCAGCACTTTATCCCATGCATACAAAAAAATTGCATTGTGCATGCATACTGTACCTAGTATATCAGCCTACTGCAGAAATAGTATGCTATGCTATTTCGAAATAACACACACACAAGTATGACATACCTTTATTCTGAAAGCGCAAGCGGAGGTTCAACATGACACAAAGTGTATGTGTGTGTGAGTCTTTTACCTTTGTTTTCAATTATCTGTCAGCATTGTCACAGGGAGATGAAAATAACCCAATTTCTGCTCCAAATGCACGGCCTTAATCTACTCCTCTCTCCATGCCTGTCTGAAGCCCACACATCCACAGAGCAGTAATGTGATGTTATAGTCTTCTGTTCTCACGCTTATTACCTGAAGGAAGCCTTTTTGCAAGTGTGAGCCAAGACCAAAACAAGTGTTAAAATCTGGGGGTCCTGGTTTCTGAAGCCGGTGACACAAATTTAGTTTAATTTGTGGTTTCAAGTGGTTAGTTTTGGACACATTTATGCATACATTATTACAAGAATTATGGGTTAGTGGCGTGACTCTTTAGAAATCTTAAAGGGTTAGTTCACCCAAAAATGAAAATTCAGTCGTTAATTACTCACCCTCATATTGTTCCAAACCCGTAAGACCTTCGTTCATCTTCGGAACACAATTTAAGATATTTTTGATGAAATCTGAGGGCTCTCTGACCCTCCCATAGACAGCAAGGTAACTACCACGTTCAAGGTCCAGAAAAGTACCAAGATGATCGATAAAGTAGTCCGTGTGACATCAGTGGTTCAACTGTAAAATTACGAAGCTACGAGAATACTTTTTTGCGCAAAGAAAACAAAAATAATGACTTTATTCCACATTTTCGTCTCTACTGCGTCACTTTGGACGCACGTTCACGACAGTACCATGACGCGAGCATGTGGCAGTGTCTTGGTACTTTTCTGGACCTTGAACGTGGTAGTTACCTTGCTGTCTATGGGAGGGTCAGAGAGCCCTCAGATTTCATCAAAAATATCTTAAATTGTGTTCCGAAGATGAACGAAGGTCTTACGGGTTTGGAACAACACGAGGGTGAGTAATTAATAACAGCTTTTCATTTTTGGGTGAACTAACCCTTTAAGTGGTTGTGTAAAAACAACAGTTTCGCAATTATACACAGCGAGAGTGTGTTTGCATGTTTTTTGAGGGGATGCAGAGTGGATTGGCTGCTGTCTGTATTCATTTTATCATATTTGGAGAGACACTAACCGGCTCTGACAGGGGCACATACAAGGGGTCCGTAAGGTAACGTATTTGGAAAAGCACTATGGAAAAATTATTCACCATCATTTTGACAATTCTCTATCAAAATCAACTTTGACAGCACATTGCTTGCGTCCTATTTTTGTCTTTCTTTTGAGTTATTTCCTTCTTTTTTCTTATTTCTTGCCTCAGGTCATAAAAACATCTCAGGAAAACACTGGAAAAGTCAGAATACAAGATTATGTCCCATTTTTATTAGTGCCATATGAATGTACTCCTTTAGCCCCCCTGGTATTTTTCATTTGATGCAACTTTCTAATTTATCCCTGAGTAAATAGCAGTCGTAATGCGAATGGAATGAAGAGCAGGCATGAGGCGTTTGCCAATGAGAGGAAAGTGTCCCTTCATGCAGCAAATTATCTTCCCAGCACGGAAGCATCTGTGCTCAGCCGAGACGAGAGAAAAACAAGGCTTACCTCTCCTCTCCTGCTCCCTAAAAAAAGCCTAGCAATCAATAGAAAGTTCATTTCAGAAAGGCAGTCTGGTAATCTGTTTGGCTGCATGTGCACCTGTCCCTAATGATCTTTCCAGTACAACAGGATGACCTAATCTTCATTCAAATGAATCGCAGCACAACATGGACAATACTTTATCACTCTCTCTCTTACGCACACAAAGCAATGGAGGCGTGAAGGCCAGAGGAAGACAGATCTGAGTTCAGTGAATTAAAGGCAGTTTAAGAACATGACTTTTTTTAGAGTTAGAAAATGGGAACTATTTTTAAAAAAGGCCTATGCTGTTCATCAGTGCTTAAACTGGTTGTCGCAGGGTTTTATATCTTGCAGTTTTCATGAACAGGTAAAAATTGGTGGAAATTAATAATTTAAGTATTACACAAAATTACGTTTTTTAGCTTATTTTTATAGAACCATACCATAAAATCATTACAAAAAGGTCATTTTAAACACATCAAATGCTTGTGTGAGACACAAAAATACTACTGTTACAGTTTGGGGTCATTTAGATTTTTTCTAAAAAAAACAATTATACTTCTATTCAGCAATGGCATGTTAAACTGATCATAAGTAACAGTAAAGATATTCATAATTTTAACATTTTCTATTGATCAAAATTTCCACAAAAATAATATAGCAGCTTTTTTCTACCTTGATACTAATAAGAAATATTATCAGCATATTCAAATGATTTCTGAAGAATTGTGAGACACTGAACACTGGAGTGATGATGCTGAAAAATCAGTTTTGATATTACAGGAATAAATTACATTTTAAAATAAATTCAGATAGAAAAGTTTTTAAATTGTTACAAAAACAATTTTGTATTTTATACATTGTATTTTTGATCAAATAAATGCAAATAAAAAGGTTTGTCAAAAACATTTTTAATTCAACTAAACCATGCAATTCTGTTTTTGTCCTTTTATATTACAATTTTTTTTTTTTTATGCATTTAGACATGGCTAAAATGTAATATTTAACGTGCAATTATATACGTATACAGGTTCTGAAAGCACCTCCATACAACGATCGTTTGTTGACTAAGACGAAATAAGTGAGCAAATTATTGTGATTTTCACTTTAAGAGACTGACTGTTGCACTATACTAGAAGGGTAGAACAATGCCGATTTTTGATCCCAGAATGTTTTTTCACATTAATAAACAGCATAATGTAAATGTCTCATACAATGCAGCCTGTACGAGGTCAATGTCACTTACAGTATATCTGAGATTTGAAATATCAAAATTCTTGGAAATAAGACATTGCCAAAATAACAGCCAGAGCAAATTCCACACTTCCATACAGCACCACTGGATGGCACCAAAGTACATGTGACAAACTGCACTGTAAATCACAAACAAAACTTCAAATCAGGCACAAAACCAAATAGTTTGTCTACAAGCTTTATTGGTATTTTATTGGCTTATTTTTCACAATGTATTTCACAGACAGTCTTCAGCATATTTTCATCAAAACTGAATTATCATTTACAAATGACCTGCATGAAGAAACAGTGCTTGAAGTTTGTGAGTTTTTAGAGCGTGTGCCGTTTCAGGTATTCGATCCACGATGGAGACGGCAAATTCTGCAAACATGATGTTGATTTTGACATGACAGGAAGGTGATACGTGCTAGTTTGCCCCTTTTTTTTTTTTTTGACTAAACTGCTAAAAACAATGAATAGTTGGGTGAAATATGCCACAACAGATCCCTTTGAAGGCAAGTGCGAAATAAAACTGCTCTTAAACTCTGCTACAGAAGACTAGAAGCATCTTCACCTCTAACACAATTGAATTGCATCAACTTTAACACAGTTACACCACAACACCACTGTGTTCAAGCACGCCAATGTACAAACGAAAAAGGGGAAAAAAAAAAAAAGAGCTAAAAACAAGACTTGTTGTGAAGGAACTTCGTAACCAAAACATTTCACTCCATTTATCATACTGAAATGAATCCAAATGGCCTTCAAACGAGGTGAACGCTTCACTGACTGAATAATAAACGAAAAATCCTCATCGATTCCTGCCTTTGCCAACATCAGTTCCTCAGACTACATTCTGTAATGGTGTTACGTAGCTGCGTTTACTTCAAAACATGGAGAACTAGATCTACTGTGAAAGAGAGGTGACTCTGCTTGTGAGAGAAACTGGTAAGAGGTTTAAAAAGGTTTCATTCTCAGCTACGCTAACAACTCAAACACTGGGGGGAGGGGAGGGGGGTAAAGTTTACATTGCATCGTCTAAGTCCTTTGTCCAAACCAAACACGATTCTGTCCGTCTTCTCTTGTTCCACCATCACTTCTCGTGCACGGAAATAACACACTAGCTAACTTTCTTCACTCTGTCTTTGGCTTTGCTCCGGGAATCTTGGCCTGGATCCTGTTAAAAGACACAAAAACAAAAGAATAACAAACAGGAAAACCATCCCTTTTTAAACTACTAATCATTTATTTAGTAGTGATTTAGTTTAGTAATTTATTTAGTACATTTATACCACTGTTAAACAAGTAAAAAAAAAAAAAAAAAATTATATATAT
>NW_015555726.1:1773744-1774135 GCF_001515605.1 Sinocyclocheilus anshuiensis
GCTGGTAAGAGGTTTAAAAAGGTTTCATTCTCAGCTACGCTAACAACTCAAACACTGGGGGGAGGGGAGGGGGGTAAAGTTTACATTGCATCGTCTAAGTCCTTTGTCCAAACCAAACACGATTCTGTCCGTCTTCTCTTGTTCCACCATCACTTCTCGTGCACGGAAATAACACACTAGCTAACTTTCTTCACTCTGTCTTTGGCTTTGCTCCGGGAATCTTGGCCTGGATCCTGTTAAAAGACACAAAAACAAAAGAATAACAAACAGGAAAACCATCCCTTTTTAAACTACTAATCATTTATTTAGTAGTGATTTAGTTTAGTAATTTATTTAGTACATTTATACCACTGTTAAACAAGTAAAAAAAAAAAAAAAAAATTATATATAT
>NW_015555726.1:1775111-1779138 GCF_001515605.1 Sinocyclocheilus anshuiensis
ACATATTTTTAATTAACATTAAATATTAATAGAATATATAAATATATATAGATAGAAAATTAAAAACTACATAAACATACAGACACACAAAACAAACAAAGAAACAAATAAATAAATAAAAGTGACAACCACCCAAGAGATTACTTTTAAAAATTAAGACTATTAATATTTAGACTTTTTATTTTATTTTCAAAAACTATAACAGTATCTCAGTGATTCTAAACTAACACTATCTGGTCGACAATTATGTTCAATCATGCAACAAAATGATCATAAAACACAATTTTTTGAGCTGGTTTATTAAAGAAAGCACCAGTCACATTTTTCTCCATGTAAACAGACTTACTTTCCCAAAACATCTTTGATTTGCTTGTTCACCAGTCCATAGTAATGGTCAATTTGTGCCTGCATTAGGAGTGAAAAAGAATAATTACGGCATTCAGGTATACATCATAGGTTTATTGAAGACTCTCATAAATACTTAAACTTAATCAAAAACGACAGCTGCCTGAGCCAGAGGTTATCAATGCCAAACAGACACAGCAAACCTACCTGTTGCTTCTCATAGATCACCGGCCAACTGAAAGCACCTATGAGACCTAAAGAAAAAGCCAATTTTGAAAATTATGGCACATTCTTATAATTCTGACAAGTGCCAATAAACTTCATAAATTGTGTGTCTATTTAAACAAATAGGACTAGAGTCCCAAATGGACTTACCCAAAATAAGAAGGGTAAGACCATTGAACAAGGCACCAACATAGGTCAGGATCCACATCAGAACTGCAAACTGGAAGAAAAGAGGAAACCATGTCAACATACATACAAGAGTAATAGGCCAGAGGAAACACTGTAGTTACATATGAGAAACACATTTCAAAACTTATGCAAGGTGATGATTACTTGAAGGGATATTGATGAGATGATGCGTTAATGACACTCTTACCATTTTTTTATGGTTTAACAAGTGTAAAGAGCTCATATATTGTAAAATCAATCCATCTTTTGGTATAAGAGATTGATGTACTATACAGATATACTGAGCAAAAACATTTAATGAAAAGAAGATACAGCTAGTTATAAAATAGTTGGATGGCTCGATATCAAAGACATTAACACAATATCGTTACTCATTTCACATGTGAAGAGGGCATTTACATAAGAGTATTAAGTTATTCAACAAGGATGCATTAAATAGATAAAAAGTGACAGTTCTGTTCTTTCTAATAAAAAAAAAAAATCTGGTTTCAATCAGTTTCAATCAATCAAGAAAATAAATACATAATCCAGCAACCTTAACCCTAATATTTCTCAACGCTGACAAGAAATGTTATTTGACCAAATCAGCATATTAGTATGATTTCTGTAGGATCATAAATAATGACTGCTGAAAGTTCAACAGTCAACAGTTCTTCTAAACAGTAATAAAATTTCACACTATTACTGTTTTTACTCTCTTTCAAAACAAATGCAGCCTTGGGGAGCAAAACTTTAAATTAGAACCTTTGTGTTTGGGTGACCAATTTTCTTAACTCTCAAGAGTCAGAAAGACGGTCAAAATGGTAATGAAAGCAAAATCATAATTGATAAAAAAAAATGTTTACATCATTAGTGTTTTGAAAGTGTCATTTTAAATGCCTAATAACGGACCATTTTCCTAATTACTGACATTGTAAACTCAATGTTTCACTTGAACTTAATATAGACTTTTTAAAAAAGCAAGCCAACCCCTTTTTTGCAAGCTGACCCAACAAATGGCAGAGCCTGTTCAAAACCCACCGGCACGTAAACGGTCACTCGTAACTGGACACGTCACTCAATATAGCGGTCTGACCACAGAGAGACTGAAGGCTGGGACGGAATCTATCCGTCCAGCTGTGAAAAACCTCAGAAAGGGCAGCGGGGTCAGGCTGTAACTCTATCCATTGCCCATAACCACCGCCCCCTTCACAGGGCAGTAAATCTCCTTACACGGATGCTTCCATTGATCCGTTGGTCAATGCAGCGCCAAGAAAAGCCATGAGGTGCTGATTTAACATTAATGTTACTGGTGCTTTTCCATTACACCACAAACTTTGTTGAGAACACGACGACTCCTTAAAATGCCAGACATCTTGACGCAAGATTGAGGGTGCTTTCACACTTGGTTCGCTTGCCTGGTCCGAACCCGAGTTCGATTGCTCCCCCCTCCGGACTGTGTTCATATGGTTTTATTTGGGTCCGAACCACGGTTTGTTTGCGTCATCAAGCCAGCAGCTGTTTACCCCGTTGCTTAGTAACGATGGCGCAGGAGAAGGCGGCAAATGCATAACATTGCTCTCTGCACTTTTATATATTTACGTTTTTAAACCGTTCGTTTTGTTTACAAAGTTTCGGTACATAACGGCACTTACGTCTGTCTTACGAATGTACTGCAAATGCTCTAAAGAAAGCTTGAAGGCGAACAGAAATGAGATATATAGCTCTCTGCTTGCAGCGCGTCAATCACGCTCGTCAGGAAAGTGAGTGAAACACACAAACACACATTTTTATCAAATAATACGTCATTAATAGCGGTTCACTTCCCGGGATTTGGTACGATTGCGTTCACATCAGCAGCGAACTGTACCGGAGTTCACATGAACCGTACCCCAGACCACCCTTTTTAAGCGGACTCGGGTATGGTTCACAGGTGCGCACCCGAGTTCGGAAGACAGCGTTCACACAAAGACTATAGAATTCACATCATCCAAACGAACCGAACTCTGACGTCAATCGAACCCAGGTGCACACCAAAAGTGCTAGTGTGAAAGCACCCCAAGAAGCACTTATCCCAGGATCCAAACATGTATTTAGTTCTGCTGTAAACCAGATGACTTGTGACCTCTAGTTCTGCTGTTATCAACAATTTAAGGCTTATAGGCCCAGAATGAACTTTCAGAAGCAAGCTCATTATTATTATTATTTTTTTAATGTATATTAATCTATTTTTTATATTATTTAAATGCATTGTTTTTTTGAATGGCCCACTCATCAGAACTGGAATGCCCTCAGCATGGCAACATGGGCATTTAAGCAACAACACGTAGGGAGGTGGGAAGTGTAGCCCAGCTATTCATTCAAGATCATACAGCCTCCCAGCAAACCTTGTCATGTAACGGCGTCTAAAACAGAGAGCATCACATGACTAAAGACTGGCATTCCTCAATGCTATATCACAGCTGATACTTTAACCCTGTCACCTCCAATAAAAAGAGTTGCTGGCTATGGAGAGAGAGAGACAGGTCTCTTTGGTACCATTTCTATCCCGTCAGAGCTCAGTCCAAATCCTCTCGGCCTATTCAACAAAAGCTTCTTTGTGGAGCCGTTCATGACCCGCTCCTGCAACACATGACCAAACACCTCAAACCCTGCCTACCAAAAACACACGCAAGGCCATGTCTCTAATTCAATGCACTGAGGACACAAATCAGTATACACTATGGGAGAGAATACAACAGTAAGGTTGTTAAAAGTTTTTGAAAGAAGTCTTATCAAGGTTGTATTTATTTGATCAAAAATACAATTAAAAGCTAAAAACAAAAAAAATATTACCACCATTTAAAATAACTATTTTCTATATTAATATACGTTAAAATATAATTTATTTCTGTCAAGGCAAAGCTGAATTTTCAGCATCATTACAGCATGATTAATAGAAAGTACAAAAGAATAGCACTTATTTAAAACAGGACCCTTTCGTAACATAATAAATGTCTTAACTGTCACTGATCATTTTAATGCATCCTTGTGGACTAAAATACATTTCTTTCTTTAAAAAAAAAAAAAAAAAAAAAATCTTTACAAAATCCAAAACTTTTGAATGGTAGTGTATGAGCATAATCATTTTGTCTGCTAGAGGAAGAGATGTAATCATGCTATCTGTAACCTCTGTCTATAAGGGTTTGAACTAACATTTGAACATTCACAAAACATAATAACAGCAAACGTTTTGAGATTAATCAATAAAAGGCCACTGATGGCAGGCTGTGTTTTTTGAGTCATTTAA
>NW_015555726.1:1779181-1784008 GCF_001515605.1 Sinocyclocheilus anshuiensis
AACCAGTAGGGTAACTGAATTCATTCAAGGGAATATAAATGTGCATTAAGGAATTAAGTGGATGTCAGATTTTTAAGTCCATTTAATTGACCAAGCAAGCTCGATAATCTTAAAATATCAAAATATTGGCCGGACTATAATATAAATGTGTATCTGTTAATCCAACATCTAACAAGTGGAACTGTTTTCTTATACATGTGTATTGAGTTCTTAGTTTTGGACACTAGAGGACAATTTCTAGCTCATGTGCGCAGTTTTTTTTTTTTATCAAATTTAGCATAAACTGAACAGATTACAGTAGCCTCATTGTTCACCAACCTCATGAAAAACAAAGACAACCAGATTTATTTTCCAATCTTCACCCTGAGTGCAACTATGGAGCCCCAATCAAATAAAAGAGCCCAAGATGAAAGAACACAATCGGGATTTCATTTCCTCTGGTCTCCTGCAACAACAAACCTTGAGCGAGTCCACCAGATCCTCCACCAGGAAGAGTCGTCGCAGCTCCTTAATCAAAGAGTTGAAGTGCGCCAGAGCCATGTCACCGTACTTATGAACCAACTCCGAAGAGATCCCGACATCTTTATCCAGATACATCCTGTTCAAAAGAGGTTTAGCATGAGACTGAAGCTACGTTCCATGAACCTAGTGAGTTAGCAGCTAGTGATGGGCGCTTCTGAAACACTGCTTCGTGAAACTTCGAAACCTGTGAATCATTTGTTTCAAACCAGTGATCAAGCATGTATCAAACTGCCAAAGTCACATGATTCAGTAAACAAGGCTTCATTACATCAATTCAATGTTTCATTGCAAAGTTTCAATGATTCGCTGTTAAGAGAGCGATCTCGGGACCCATGAACCAGTGTCTATATGATTTTTTACCTGATCTCGGATCAGTGTTACACATTTGTAGACATTTTTAATGACATTTGTATAATAGAAAGGAAGTGTGGTAGTAAATAAACACTTACTGGCTTGACTATCAAACAAACAAAACAAGCCCTACAATTTAACATTAACATTATACAGACACCTCATATTTAGAGACATTAAATGATTTGTTAATTGCATTTAATAGATTACACTTTCAATAAAACATTTGCAATTGGTTTGTCAAAGGTACTTTTATGAATGTTTGGCCTGAGTTCATTGCATTTACACCGTTCATCGTTCATCATTTTGCAAAGCAACTGGTTCAATTCAATCAAAGTTTCGAAAAGCTTTGCTTCTCCCATTACTAGTAGCAAAACATTGAAATTTCACAATATAACACTAATCATAAGCAACAATTTTGCGTTTATGTACTTTTTAGTTAGCCTTGTCTAGTGGTTATTTATACCCATTTAAAACATTTAAATACAAATTGCTGTTTATTAGTTATTTTCCTGCAGTGAAAATGATAGTAAAAAATGCTCTCTTCTTGTCATTTACAAAAAAGCTGTAGAAAACATGAATTATGTACAATCTGATTTGTACAGTTACGCATTAAACAAAAATGTTGGCCTTATCAAGACAATTAGCGATACGTTTTATTATATAAATAAACATGCTAACAAAACATGTTTGTGTGGAACAAGAAGTTGCATCCAATGTAGAGGGTTTCAAATCTACTACTTATGAGGTTTCCTTTCAAGTAGGATGTTGCCTTTGAAGGTAGCTGACTATGTAGTAGACAGCAAACCAGCTCACTAGTTTTGGAACAGAGCCTAGTGATCAATCTGAAGCAGCTGAAACACGCAAACAGGCTTTCCGAGAGATACAAAAGATTTTGCAACCATTTTACTCCCAAAACAACTTTAAGAATCTTTAAGTGGTTGGATTTTTGCCGTTCCACTTCTATTTCACAAGTGAGGCTTAAAATGTTGGCAGGGAATCAAAACCAACAGCGTGTAGTTCAAACATAAGCACCTCATGTAAGCCCAGAAGCTAAGCTCCACAGATCTGCCTCCTTACAGAAACTGGAACACAAACTGATCAAAGCAGGATTATCCTAACCGTTTTACACTCAAGGCAATGCAAAGTGAACAAAACATGGTGTGGAAATACGCAAGACTGATGCCACTACAATATTGGCACTTTTCCACTGCATGGTATGGCTCGGTACGGTTCACTTTTGGGGGGTTTTCCACTGGGTACAGTACCTGGTACTGTTTTTAGTACCACCTCGGTTGGGGTTCCAGGTGAACCGTATCGTTACCAAAACGTGACGTGTAAACTCTGCTGATCACGGATTGGCTGGAGAGAATCGTCACTACCTGCGTCACTGAACTTGCGACACAGAGCAGAGTCGTACCACGCAGTGGAAAAGCGCCATATGTGTGCAACACATGTGTGGGTCCTCACTTGAAGGGGTGGCCATCCTCTGACTTCTGAACAGCCTGTAAAATGCCTTTGTATATCCTGAAGGAGATGGTGACAGACAGCAGGGCAAGGCCCACGTAGGAGATCACGCTGATAATACTGCACACGCTCAGGGACAGCAGCAGGAACAGACTGGCTCCAAACACCACCCCCGTCCTCTGCAGATCTCGCCAATACAGCAGGTCCACCACTGCCGACAGAAAGGAAGAGTTACGTCAGCCCCAAACAGTCAGATTATGCAACTTTCTGCTTTAATGCAAAAAGGAATGAACACTTTTTAACATGCACATGAGCATGTTAACAGTAAACAGTGTGTGAATGAGAGTTACGAAGTTAAATTACTGTGCAGAATTACTATCATGGAACTATAGCATATAATTTTTTAATAATGTCATTTTTTTTAGAATATTGCTTTGAGTGCTTGCATTCAGCAATTTTGTAAAAAATTATATTTTACACAAACACACAAATTAACAATATTTTTTAAATATTGCTTAAAAAGTGTTTAAATTCAACAATTCTGTAAAAATATACGTATATTTTATACGCACATATAAAGCAATTAAGCACATGAATTAAGCAGTTTCGTAAAAAATACATTTTTGGAACTCTCTCTATATAAAACTTTTAAAGAAAAAAAACTTTATATATTCAAAATTGCTGAATGTAAACACTTATTAAATTGTGCTATATTATAATAAATCATTTAAATATATACACACAACTTCTTAAAATATTACTTTATACAACATTGCTGAATTTAAACACTTATTATTAAACTCTTATAATGTATTTATTTTATCAAATATTATTATAGTAACTCTGCACAGCAATTCAATTCCCCATTTAATTTCCCATTCATTATACTCTTCGTTGCAAGCATAAAGATAAACCAACATTTGGTTTCATACGGTTTAGGTACTTCAGTCAATTGTCCAGTCAGGCAGTTATTCAGCATTTCATCAGATCAGCCAAAATAAAGCTATATGAATACCTGGCCTTTTTTTAAAGTTTACTTCGAAATATGTTGATTGCACAAATGCAGGAATGTTTCAATAGCTGCCAAGCATTTAAAAGTTTTTTGGGGGGGGTAAAGGCTTGGACAGAATACAGATCTTAATCAGAAAATGATGTGCATGCTCAGTTTTTAAGTAACTTAGCTGAAGAATGGTGGCTTCAGAATGGTAACAGATTATTTCAATATACAAAAGTATGTGACCACACTGAACATCAAAACTCCATTCAGAAACAAAATAACTCATGCACACACTAAACAAGGACACCATGCCCTGTTTCACAGGACTTTACAGCAAACCTAGTCTGTTCGTGCTGAGGGAGGATAAAAATAGGACAGAAACCTCAGTCAGTCAAGGACCCTTCAATAATTAAACCGAATCTAATATATCTGATCAGAGTTCATGGCAAACCAGCATGCGGCATCTTCTCACTGCATTTCTAAAGACAAACATCATCCATCCAAAACGCCAATGCATTTAATCAATAACTCAGAATCACTTGGGCTCGTTAATGCTACCCTTCTTCTTGTACTCTCGTCCACAGACCGTTGCATACGCTTATCGAAACAGTATTAATGCGTCACATTTTCGAAGATCAAGGCATAATGCATACGTAATAAATATTAATATTAATGTGTAGTGTTATAATGCACGCCTGGAAATACGGTAAGTCCTTCGGCCTTACAAGACTAAAAACTGCATTTTATCATCATGATTTCATCCTAAATCATCGACAGCGCGCGTAAACACAAATTGAAGTGTACATGCGCATAAATCAAATGTGACGCATGGAGGAAGGACGCAATTACAGAGCGTCCTCACTAACTAACCTTGTTTGGAATCCATCTCGCTCATCTGCGGTCGGACATCCAGGGCCAAGAACACACGGGAAGCACGCCGCACCAATTACAAACGGCAGTTCCGGTCGAATTTGATGGCAGTTCCGGTCGAACGAACGGATCGGCTTCAAAATAAAAGTCTACCAACTCAGTCATACGCAGTGTTTGATCAAACAATAATACAAATATCGGTGACAGTGACATTTATTAGAAAAAAGAAACAAACGTTTGGCCAGCTGACTTTGTTTTAACTAAAAACAAAAGGTTGTGGCCAGAATTTTTTTTATGCTATTGAAATAAGTCTCAGTATGTATTCGTTTTTAAAAGGTAATATTGTGAAGTATTATTAGAATTTAAAATACCCGTTTTCTATTTTAATACATTTTAAAATGTTATTTATTCCTGTGATCAAAGCTGAATTTTCAGCATCATTACTGCTGATCCTTCAGAAGTCATTCTAATATGATGGTTTGGTGCTCAAGAAATATTTCTTATTCTTATCAATGATGAAAAAAAGTTGTGCTGCTTAATATTTTTGTAGAAACAATGATACTTTTTCCCCCAGGATTCATTGATGAATAGAAAGTAAACAAAAAAAAAAAAAAAAAAGA
>NW_015555726.1:1787480-1787761 GCF_001515605.1 Sinocyclocheilus anshuiensis
AGTATTATTAGAATTTAAAATACCCGTTTTCTATTTTAATACATTTTAAAATGTTATTTATTCCTGTGATCAAAGCTGAATTTTCAGCATCATTACTGCTGATCCTTCAGAAGTCATTCTAATATGATGGTTTGGTGCTCAAGAAATATTTCTTATTCTTATCAATGATGAAAAAAAGTTGTGCTGCTTAATATTTTTGTAGAAACAATGATACTTTTTCCCCCAGGATTCATTGATGAATAGAAAGTAAACAAAAAAAAAAAAAAAAAATACCAACACCT
>NW_015555726.1:1787801-1800688 GCF_001515605.1 Sinocyclocheilus anshuiensis
TAAACAAAAAAAAAAAAAAAAAGTAGCATCCTTGTCACATTTGATCAATTTAATGTGTTCTTTGCTGAACAAATGTAGAATATTAATTTTTCATTAAAAAAAAGATTTCTGACTGCAAACCTTTGAACAGATGTGCATATTAAATGTTTAACATTAACTGTCATTGCAGCAGAAATATCTAGAATAAAATATATTCGCCTCAGGTGCTCAACTACAGAGAACCAGTTTTTGTATAACGTTTCCTTAAAACTGAATAAAATTCAATTGGAACTCATGGGAGGCAAATTGATAAATCTAGACTCAAAATGAGCACATCTCACCTTATCCTATAGCCAGGCACACTGTAGGTGTCTATCCAGGAAACCCTTTCGTAAGCCAGCATTCAGGGTTCACAAAAGTTTAGATCAGACATCACCCTTCATTAAATGTTCCCAACTTGATTTCATTGCCACAATAAGTGCCAACGTGCATAAACAATTTAAAGAGCATTGCCTCCCCTTCCAAGAATATCTACAACACAATGACAAAGTGCTTAATGATGCCAACACACAAAAACAATTCTTATAAACAAATTGCTGCTTAAAGCTCCTCATGTTGCAATGACTCCTCAAGGTGCTGTGAATGACTCCGACACGCTGCATCATATTTTCTTTAACTTTTCAAAAATGCACTGAATTCAGATTATGCAGTCAGTTCAACATTCTGTGCAGCAAACAGGCAGTTTGCCAAGAGAATTCTCTGGCAGAAGGATAAATGCTTGCCGTTGTAATATGCTTTGTAATCAAGACACCCAGACCATTTACTCAGCGCAACTAGAACATTCTCTCCCCCAAAGCACCTTTGCAAGCAAAACCTCAAAACCGAACTTACTCGGAGCTATACCTAATAACACTTATGAACAAAGCAAGCAGAAAAACGGCCTCTTCAGTCCATTTTCAGGCTTTTTATGGCAAAACAAGAATGTACCCTGTTCTTTCCAGTGCTTTATCTCCATCCCTGAGGCCGTCGCAGAAGGCGTGTTATCTGAATTGGCGTGCATCAGTCATACATTCCAGTCGGCAGAAGAGGTGATCGGGGGTGAGGAAAGAGGCACGAGTCTCTGGCTGGGGCAGGACAGGACTGAAGGGTAGAGAGAGACACTACGGCTCTCCTAGCAGAACTGCCTGATCACGTTCTGCAAAGGCCAGCACTGCTGAGGTCAGCTGACCACATTCACTGCTGAACGCCGTGTACTAGTAACATGAGGTTTTAGCACAACATCAGCTGTGTCGCTCTACAAACCGGGCACCGTTTGTGTTCCTCATACACATACGGTTTAATTTTCGAAATGCATTATTAATAATAACTTGATGTGGATGTACTTTTTGGCCTGTCCTCAGTGTTCCTATGAGCAAATGCGCACATTCTGAATAAAAATTTATATAT
Organism: Sinocyclocheilus anshuiensis; assembly: GCF_001515605.1. Classification (NCBI taxonomy): domain Eukaryota; kingdom Metazoa; phylum Chordata; class Actinopteri; order Cypriniformes; family Cyprinidae; genus Sinocyclocheilus; species Sinocyclocheilus anshuiensis. The sequence goes on from NW_015555726.1 coordinate 1,789,227, forward strand.
GATATAAAAGCAAGAATTTTTTTGTAGAAACTTTTAGATTTAGGAGCATCACATTTTCTTTACAGAAACATCAAGCACCATGATTATTACTAGAGGTCGACCGATGTATCGGTTTTGCCGATTAATTGGCACCGATAGTTGATTGCTGGAACGGTATCGGCAAAATCCACTATCGGTCAACCTCTAATTATTACTATTATTAACTAAAACTATCAAAACATTTTTGTTCATTGAAATGAAACTGAAACTAAAAAGAAAAAGTAATAATTACAAAAAAAATTGTTTGCCTTAGCAACTAATTGAAATCATTTCAAGTTGAAGCACTAAAAATACTAACTGGAGAAAAAAAAATGAACTTCAGACTTAATCTGTCATTTAGGCTGTAATGATTATGGACAGGCTTTCATTGAAGTATGAATGTCTAAAGGACGATTTATGGGTCACTGCGTTTTCCTCAAGGTCAATGAAACTAAACTCGGTCACCTAACTAAACTGACCTTTGTCCAGCCTGTATTTACAATAGGGAGGTGCACATTAAATATGTGAAGCTGAAATAAAAACGTTTTTTATATATATAGAAACATTAAAAAATATATATATTTTTTTTTATAGAAATAGTTCGACAATTAACACAGTTTGGCGGGTTTCATTCCCGTCAGTTACACACATGTTCCACACGATGGCGATAAAGGGATGCATCAAGATAACATATCGAAATATTTGAAAAGTTCCCAATGATGAGCATCAGTTAAAACACTTGTTGAGATAAGAATCGGAGACTTAAATTTAAATCAGAAACCTCAAACTGTGTGCAATATAAAATTAATAAAGTCTTGATTAATACATGTAACATGAATAATTAAAACGGATCTGACGTCATGCCAGTTGTTCCTGGTGTAACATGTAAAGTTTATTACGCTTATTTTAGTTTGTGATAACATTTACAGATCCCCGATTCATATCCAAATGATAAGTTACAAATAGATAGTGTACTTACATGAACAACAAGATTTATATTTGGATGGTGTGACTGATGATTCCTCTTCTTTTTCTTCTGATTTTGTCGGTTTTGCTGTTGCGTCTCCAAACGCACTGCTCGGTGCTGGTTTGACAGCTTCTGGCTCTGGTTTAGAGGTGGATGATGGTTCTGGTTCTGGATCTGTAAAGTCCAGCAGAGGTTCTTCGGTACGTGGCAGTGTGGACCTGTGCCTCTCCAGCGCATCTTTCGCTCCTCCGGCCAGATCTAAGATATCATCGTCGTCTGGAGCTTTAGCATCTGCCTCTCTTTCCGATAAATCAGCTGCATCGTCCACCAACGACTTCACGTGTTCGTCTGCTCTGTATTCTTCATCGTGCTGAAAGCCATACGAGGGTGTCGTGGAGCTTATTTCCATCTGATCATCCATTGTTAGGAATAATTTTACACCGATGTATAAGAGTAACTTTTTCAAAAAAATCTCCTCACGCGAGTTTTTTTTTCCGATTTGAATGTCTGAGAAAATAACTTTTCAAAACTTCATCAGCACACCAACGAGTGTGCGTCAGGTTCAACACGGGCCTAAAACGCAGAAACGGCGCAACTGTTTCTCTGTTTTACTAGACACTTAGTTAGAGGAAGTATATGCAAATTCATCCTACTCTTCTATTGGCTGAACAGTGATAAGGGGCGGTTCGGCGACGCACAAGCAACTCCTTGTGTGCAATGGGGGTATGCAAGTTTGCGGGTATTTTATTGGGTGAGCGGAGAAGAGGGGGCGGGGCAGCTGCGACTATATGCTTTCTCTTCCTGAGCGGGAGTGTGGAAAAATGGCTGAGTGATGCTTTTCAAATAGTTTTAAAATTTACAGCGGTTTGAAAATGCGCTGATGAACTTACCTTTGTTCCTATATGTAAATGATAATTATATGTTCTTAATATATGTAATATGTAGCCTATTGTTTAATCATCAACAAGACATTTGATGCCATGCTAAAGCAACACCCATAGCATTTTGTGCGTTGATTGTGAAATCATTGAATATTGTTGCGAATACAATTATTCGGATGATTCAGTGTTTGTCGATGTGTAGCAACATGAACTAAACAGACTCATGTGATCAAATAAATCTGAGTCAAGACTGTCTCTATGGATCTTTTTTGCCTATAATAATGTAAAGTGTTTTTATATCATATCACTTTTATATGATATACGTTAGCCTACTGGGGAAAAAAAACTTGTTTCACACAATTTTCTGCATGCCTATAGCCCTCTTATTGGTAGTTACTTTTTTAGCAAGTAAAAGGCCTTTTATAATTCAACAAATGTCCCCCTTCAGATTGATAAGAATATTTTTTACATTGTCAGTATGTTAAGATAAACATTTAATGGACTGATATATATATATATATATAGTAGTCAACATTTGAAGTGGATCAAAAAAGTTCATCAAAGTTGTCCTAAGACAAGAACGCATTTTGGTTTTAGGTTTTAGGACAACTTTGATAAAATGTTTTGATCCACTTCAAATGCTGACTACTGTATATATATATATATATATATATATATATATATATGTATATACACAAACAAATTAAACGTGATATACTAAGCCATATGAATTAAAAAAAAGATACAAATCATAAACATATTAAAAAAAAAATTTCTCTAAAGGTTCGATAGACTGTTTAAGATTTTTTTCTGACTATTATTTTATATTTAATCTCAGGCTTTATAGGATTAAGGCTGTTCTGCTATGCTCCAGAAAATTCTGAACATTGTGTACTTGGAACACATATGTAATGTAAATGTTATCTTTGTCGCACATGCAACACAACAAAGGAATCCAGGCGGATCCAGACTGTGAACTGAGCCATCTAGTAAAATTACTAATTAATGTATACCCTCATGATATCCCAATAGATATGTCTCGGATCATTCCTTTAGTGTGAGTGAAAACTGAAAGTCTGATCACTTGAAAAATGTATAGTGCACTTAAAAACAAAAGCAATATGAATAGTGATGCAAGTCTTAGCAAGCACTACTATGGTCAAAAATGGCACAACTTGTGAGCTACTGATCATCAGCTGTTTTAACACATTGAGTTGATCTTTTAAGACTTCTTGATATCATTGCAGATTCTGGTGAGTCAGTGCATGTCTGCTGGGCAGATGTCATCGTCTGTCCTCTGTGCTGTAAAAAGGAGACAAAGGCATATTTGAGAGATGGTTTGTCCTCTCCAGATACAGCAGTCTCTATTGTCATCCAAGTGCCAATGGGGAAGCAAAGTACCAAAGCAGTTCTGCAGGGTCTTTGTGCTGCGCTGGAGACATGCCTGGGCTGACTGATATGATAACCTGCCCTTTGACTCTCATTGATTAATCGTAGAGATGTTTGGTGCACATCTTCTAATCTGGCCTTCTAGTTCTTTCTAATCTTATCTTCTAGTTTTTTTGGTTTGTGCAAAAAAGACAAATCCATCTTATGTAAGAGAAAGGATGAAGGAATATATTTTTGGATCTCAGAACAAGACCATTATACAGTTAAAAGATTAGCTTTAATCACCTTGCTCGAGTTGCTGATTCATGTAGCAGTTATCTTGAAATCCATAACAGTGAGTCAATGGAGTGCAATACTTATTTCCCAGAACACAGAGTGCTATCATCTTAGTCATACTAAGCAGGGGAAAAAGGGAGTCTCCCAGAGCTTTCTTAAACATTCGCAGTCATCATGATCTTTGATTGTTTCATTCATCTTTGATTCATTGTCATTTATATAGTAATTTGTGTTATGTTCTAATTAAGCAATCAAGGTCACTTGTAGGCACTCAATGTCACACAATATTCTGGATAAAGGAGCGGTTTCCCAGACAGGGTTTAAATAAAGCCAGGAGTAGGCTTAATCTAGAATAGTTAATCATGAAATGGCTTTCTGAAACACAGATTAAGAACAAATTACTAACACATGGGCTATGGAGTCCTGAACTATAATAAACCAGATTAAAACCAATTTGAATTAGCATGACAGAGGTTGCCTATAAATGTAATGAACCAACGCTTAAAATTGTATGGAACTGAGAAGGAAACCCAAGGAAACAACGGCAGCAGAAAAAAAGGACTACAATTAAAAAAAAACTTTCCTGAACAAGAGGAAACTTTTTAAAGCAAGCAAAATAAACTGCACACATCAGCTGTGGAATAAAAGAAAAGAAATGCCTAGAAATCTGTTTGTAATGAATTATTGCATAAATTCTTGCAATTAGTTGTTGTTGTCATTTATTATGTTATACATAAAGCAGCTATTATATATATATATATAGAGAGAGAGAGAGAGAGAGAGAGAGAGAGAGATATTTGAAGAGAGAGAGAGAGAGAGAGAGAGAGAGAGAGAGAGAGAGAGAGAGAGAGAGAGAGAGAGAGAGAGAGAGAGAGAGAGAGAGAGAGAGAGAGAGAGAGAGAGAGAGAGAGAGAGAGAGAGAGAGAGAGAGAGAGAGAGAGAGAGAGAGAGAGAGAGAGAGAGAGAGAGAGAGAGAGGTACCAAAGCAGTTCTGCAGGGTCTTTGTGCTGCGCTGGAGACATGCCTGGGCTGACTGATATGATAACCTGCCCTTTGACTCTCATTGATTAATCGTAGAGATGTTTGGTGCACATCTTCTAATCTGGCCTTCTAGTTCTTTCTAATCTTATCTTCTAGTTTTTTTGGTTTGTGCAAAAAAGACAAATCCATCTTATGTAAGAGAAAGGATGAAGGAATATATTTTTGGATCTCAGAACAAGACCATTATACAGTTAAAAGATTAGCTTTAATCACCTTGCTCGAGTTGCTGATTCATGTAGCAGTTATCTTGAAATCCATAACAGTGAGTCAATGGAGTGCAATACTTATTTCCCAGAACACAGAGTGCTATCATCTTAGTCATACTAAGCAGGGGAAAAAGGGAGTCTCCCAGAGCTTTCTTAAACATTCGCAGTCATCATGATCTTTGATTGTTTCATTCATCTTTGATTCATTGTCATTTATATAGTAATTTGTGTTATGTTCTAATTAAGCAATCAAGGTCACTTGTAGGCACTCAATGTCACACAATATTCTGGATAAAGGAGCGGTTTCCCAGACAGGGTTTAAATAAAGCCAGGAGTAGGCTTAATCTAGAATAGTTAATCATGAAATGGCTTTCTGAAACACAGATTAAGAACAAATTACTAACACATGGGCTATGGAGTCCTGAACTATAATAAACCAGATTAAAACCAATTTGAATTAGCATGACAGAGGTTGCCTATAAATGTAATGAACCAACGCTTAAAATTGTATGGAACTGAGAAGGAAACCCAAGGAAACAACGGCAGCAGAAAAAAAGGACTACAATTAAAAAAAAACTTTCCTGAACAAGAGGAAACTTTTTAAAGCAAGCAAAATAAACTGCACACATCAGCTGTGGAATAAAAGAAAAGAAATGCCTAGAAATCTGTTTGTAATGAATTATTGCATAAATTCTTGCAATTAGTTGTTGTTGTCATTTATTATGTTATACATAAAGCAGCTATTATATATATATATAGAGAGAGAGAGAGAGAGAGAGAGAGAGAGAGTTATGTTCAGAATTATTGACACCCTATGATCAAAAAGGATTGTGAAAATAAATATGTAATGTTAATCCTTTTGATCTTTCTAAATAAATAAAAATCACAAAAATCAAACTTTTCAACATCACATTATGAAAATATTGTTTTTTTCTCTAATACACATTGGCCACAATTATTTATACCCCTAGAAATTATTACGAGTAAAATCTCTAAAGATTACATAATAAAATTTTTAGCGCAACGTGATTACTTAGGAACATGAAATTATCTAGCCATGACTTCCTGTTTCACAGGAATATACTCTAAATATGAGGGAACACAAAGGCCAAATTCCCTTAATCATTCATCACAATGATAAATAGTGCAAAATATTAAGTCATGAAAATAGCACAAAATAGAAAGTAAAAAAAAAGTAAGAAAATAGCTAAAGCATTGAAAATTTCCATTTCCACCATTAGGAAAATAATTAAGGAGTTCCAAAAAAAGACTGTATAATTTACAGTGAATAACCGTAAATTTACATTCCCAGAACAGTGTATTACAAATGTACAAAACAGATTTCAGTACTTCAATAGGTTGGTATATTAACATTATATCAGTTAATGAAATTACGGTATTTAACTGTAAATTTAAGTTAAAACCGTAAAACCTAAAATGTTGCTATCGTATTTTTTACAGTAAAATTCCGCCAACCACAGCTGCCGGTTTTTTACCGTAAATTTTACAGAATTTTTTTTACAGTGTACAGCTCGTCTGTTTTTCTGCCGGAGATCCTGTAATCTTGTTCAGATACATGGCATCATGGATTCATTCAAATACCAACAGATAAGAAATCTAAACCTGACTGCTTCTGTTAGAAATCTTATAATGGGCCGTGATCGGATCTTCCATCAGGATAGTGATCCAAAACAAACACCAAAGTTAACACAAAAATGTGTCACTGAGCATAAAATGAAGCTTCTGCCATGGCCGTCCCATTTCCCTGACCTGAACCCTATAGAAAACTGAAGAGGACAGTGTATCAGCATGGACCTGGGAAACTGGAGGATCTGGGGCGATTCTGTGGAGAAAAATGGTCTCTGATCTTTTGTCAGGTGTTCTCCAAATAAAAGATCAAAATAATTAACAGTGCAGATTTATTTTCACAGTTCATATTTACCAAGGGTGCCAATATTTTTTATTTTATATACAGTATATTAAATTCTGGACCAGACTAAGTCTAAGACTATTTAAAACCATGGCATAGAAAGAAGATTTCTGTTAATCTGGGCCATTTGAGTCTAGGACTAGGCTTAATCTCTGTCTGGGAAACTGTCCCTTAGTGTTTAAAGGGATAGTTCACCCAAATTCTTTCATCATTTACTCACCTCCACTTGTTCCAAACATGTATGAGCTTTTTTTTTCTTCTGTTCAAAAGACATATACTTTTCATCTTCTGCACAAAAGAATATATTTTGAAGAATGTTGCTAACCAAACAGTTGACAGTAGCCATTGACTTCCATTGTATTTTTTTTCAATATGTTACCTTCAACTGTTTGGTTAGCAACATTCTTCAAAATATATTCTTCTGTGCTCAATAGAAGTAAGAAACTCATAGAAGTTTGGAACAACTTAATGGGTGAGTAAATGTTGACACAGTTTAAATTCTTGGGTGAACTATCCCTTTAATGGCAAATTTCCATCAAAACATGATTATAAGCAAATCAGTTAAATGTCCCTGAGATGTAAACTGTCAAAAGTAGAATAGGGAGGAAGATATTGTGGCTCCATCTCTCTGTCAAGATATTTCAGGAGGTTTCTTTGATCAGGGTGTTTTGCGGGTTTGTTGTTCCAAATTTGGAAGAAGAATCTGGCTGGTATTTGTGGAATTCGCAGGGCAGTGAACTGTGATCTTCACTCACTTACAGCAGGGGTGTGGCTTCACATGGCAACGGACAGCACTCACATATGCAAACAATCTCTTATCACACTGCACAAGCTTATCCGTCTAAATTCTTTATTCCTAAGTAAGATACAAACAACCCAATCATAACATTAGTAATGGCTTAGGGGATTTCACCAGGAACTGCCTTGTTGATAGAAATCAGATTCATTATAATTGGTGAGATGTTAATACACTGAATGTTCATACATCATATCCTAAATTTGAAATGAAAATTAAATAGTGTTTTAAAAGCTAAAGAATATTGAACGTTCTGTTATTATTTACTCGCCCTCATTCATTTTTTGTTATTGTTACTAAAACTATCCATCTTCGGGAACTGAAATGTAGCTGAAATCAAATCAAATATAAATATTAGATAAAACAAACAAACAAACAAACAAAGGTAAATGTTCTTATGGTACGAGGCTAACTGAAATAAAATGTTTAAGTTAAAGTGCTGAAAAATACTAAAACTAAAATTGAAATAAAAATGCCTGAAGATTTTTCAAACACTATCTTTATGTGATATATATTAGTGTTGAAGTACTCGAGACTATTCTTGGTCTTGAGACCAGTCTTAAGACCATTTTTTGATGGTCTTGGTCTTGTCTCGACTACATTTGCACACACATGCAGCTTTTTACTTCTCAATATGTTAACTGATGGACTGGAGTGCATGGTGTGGATTACTTGTGGATTATTGTGATGTTTTTATCAGCTGTTTGGACTCTCATTCTGACGGCACCCATTCACTGCAGAGGATCCATTGGTGAGACAGTGATGTAATGATAAATTTCCCCAAATTTGTTCTGATGAATAAACAAACATCAATATCTTGGATGGCCTGAGGGTGAGTACATTTTATGCAAATTTCATTTTTTTGGGTGAACTATTCCTTAAGCACAAGTTTCAAAGTGTGAGTGTGTACGTTCTATCTAGTGAAAATATGCAATGCATCCCATCTAGCTCTTTGTAACTTTCATCTGGCGTTATCCTTTTTCTGATAGTATTCATAGACGCATAAATAGTGCATGCGCTCTGCTCTCTCATGTCAGATCTACAACTCCAACGCTGCTGTTTAGATCTGGCTCCACCCTTGTTCCTCAGCTGTGTCCTGTATCTACTTGCTCCTTCCCCCTGGGCATTTATCACAGGCGGAGACAGTCCTGTTTTTGGAACACTACGTGTCGTGGCACACACAATTTGTAGGCTTGCACTGGCTGCTTTCTTCACGGAGCAACTCTATAACGTAGCACCTAGATGTCAACAGTAATCACTCATGCCTGCTGAGTAGTCTCGTATCTAAAGGCCATTGCATATTTGTGTGTAAATGGTGTGTTGACGTCTATGGGAGCATACTGTTCAGAAACACACCACACTCATCCAGCTCTGGATGCACAGCTACAAAACGCTCAATTTCCTCATTCTGCTTCTGCACTGCAAAATATTAGATTTTTGGCAATAAGAGATGACGCAACAGCCATGTTATGCACAGGCTGTTGCCTCTGGTTACAAAATCAAGATTACACAATCTTCACATAAGAAGTGTTGTGCAGTTAATTGGGTAAACTGGCAAAAGACCATATGCTTAAACAAGGGCTGGAAAGGATGCATTATGTAATGCGACAAAGAGGAAGAAAAACCTTGGCACGCTTGTCAGGAGGACTTTGCTGGACATTGCATGCATGCATGTGAAAGAGCTTTAAGCCCAGAGAAAGCATCAAGTGACCACAGTGAAAAGTTGTATGCCATCCGCCATTAAACACCAAGAAGAAGAAGAAGAAGAAGAAGAAGTGACCACAGTGAGTCAACTGAATACATTTTAATTTCTGGTGCACAACTCTCAAATCCTCTATGTAGGCTATAGCGCCCCTGTTGTATTAAACACCAAGAAGAAGAAGAAGAAGAAGAAGAAGTGACCACAGTGAGTCAACTGAATACATTTTCATTTCTGGTGCACAACTCTCAAATCCTCTATGTAGGCTATAGCGCCCCTGTTGTACATTTCTGCCACACACTCAACAATCACAAGATATGAATTCCAAAATAGCACCTGAGCAGTAAACAGCACTTAAGCAGTAAAGTTTTTCGTTAATAATAATAATAATAATAATAATAATAATAACAATACAATACCACTCATTAAAAAACAAGAGATTTGAATTATTCCATGAGCAAAACTGTTCTGAGGAAACAGACTTCTTATAATGTGAAGTTTTAGCTGTAGAAATACACATTTATCAGTCGACATATGTTTGAATCTTCAGACACTGTAATGTGTTCAGTATCTTAACAAAATCGATTTTAACAGCTTAATAAAATATAATACAATATGATATAGTTAGCAGTTATGTGTTAATGGTTAAAATAACGGCTTCTGTACTACTAATTAAAAACAAAAATTAAACATTTTCAAAATTGTTAAATACAATAACTCACTTTTTGTGGGGGTTTTTTTCTCTTCTCTTCAGGCAGTTCGTCGGGCAGCCTTACAGCGCCGAAGAGCACGTTGTTCCGTTTCCAGGACCCTTTTCGATTTCCGCCATCTTAGAGCTGGTGGTGAGTTACTGTTACGAACGAATAATAGCAAAATAAATGTGATATTCGTATATATAAATCCCTTAAAATGACCCAGAAACATTCACCTCTGTTTTATACACAGGTGGATTGAACATCAAGATGCAGATTTTCGTGAAAACCCTCACGGGGAAAACCATCACCCTCGAGGTGAGGCGCAGACGAGCCGCGCTAACATTAACGTACACAGTTCCGCGCTTTTATAGCAGCGTTTGACTATGAGGGACTAATAATCGTCCATTATAATCAAGTACAAAATTATAGGATAGGTAACGTAATAAAGTGAGGAAACGCTATATTTTTGTGGTTACACAGAAGCCATGAAAAATGCGGCTCAGCTAACTTGCATTCATATACTAGAGGAGATTTGAAACGAATGTAAATTGTGTGTAACTGTACAGTTAGTCAAGTCATGTCACATTTATATAGCGCTTTATACAATACAAATTGTGTCAAATCGGCTTTACAGTGTTAAACAGGGAAAAACGTGTGCTGATAATGCAAGCGCACAATAGAAAACAGTTGAATGTATTAAAGATATGTTTTAAATATATAATTTCAATTCAGATATGTAGTTTTTACTTTTATAACTACAGCTAGTGCTGGGCGGTATGACCAAAAATGTATATCACGGTATTTTTCAAAATTATACCGGTTTCACGGTACAAGACGGTATTTTTTTTCATGCATGACCGGGTGTTAACCATATTTTCTACTGATTGAGAGAGGAAATACTGCAGTATATTGACTTAGAATGCCCTATTTTACTGTCATGAGTAAATATTGTCAAAAAATACCACACTAAATAGTGACTAAACACGACCCCTTACAGATTTTCCCCTACATGTTAAACAGGAGTCGCTCTCATTTATAATCGCGGCATCGTCTGATAAAATCAACATGCATCTACACCAGGGGTGCCCAAACTCGGTCCTGGAGGGCTGGTGTCCTGCAGAGTTTAGCTCCAACCCTAATCAAACACACCTGAAGCAGCTAATCAAGGTGTTACTAGGCATACTAGAAACTTCCAGGCAGGTGAGTTGAGGCAAGCTGGAGCTAAACTCCGCAGGACACCGGACCTCCAGGACCGAGTTTGGGCACCCCTGATCTACACTAAAGAGCGGCTATGCTGTTGTTTTGGCTATATTACTTTTTTGTCTCATGCAGCACACTGCCTGCGTCTGAGTGACTAAAAAAAAAAAATAATAATAAAAGTGCATGTGATATTAACAGACGACCTACGCTCATATTTATAATTCCAAACAATCAGCAAGCGACAGGTGCTAGGAAACGCTGTTTTGTACTCATTTATTGACGAGTCGGCTGCGCTGCTTCTCTGCCGCTCACTGCACAGAACAGACGCCGAGAGAGGCGACACTTCTCCGGGAAAGTCAGACCT